>NC_081569.1:105475510-105504655 GCF_022355385.1 Mustela nigripes
AAAAAAAAAAAAAAAAAAAAAAAAAAGGAAAATGAAAAAGGGGAGGCAAACATCTATAGAGCCTTGGTCTGCATTTCAGCTGTAGAGGAGAATGGAGGGGAGAGAGAGCTGATCAGACAAGTTCCCCTACTCCCCAGTGTGCAGTGTCCACAGGCCGATTGGGTAAATGCCATCTCACCCTGACCATCAGTGTGGACTCAGAAACACCCGTGGGGGAGCACAGAGGGGCTCCCATTCTTAGCAGGTGAGACAGGTGGCCGAAAGCTCCCCACCAGCTGTTTCTGATGAGGGAGCAGGAGGCTGGCTGAGGACAAAGCAAGAGCTGGCGCCTTGCACCCCCCCTCATCCGCTCCCCTCCATATGTGTAGCATTCCTCAGGCACCCCTGACTGCCATAAAATGATAAATAGTTAACTTGCTGAGATCGCAATCCTGCAAGTCAGGAGTCTCCCTTGGTTTGCAAATGTCCTTGAGATTACAACAAAGAAGTTACCTTATCAATAGCCCAATTTCCAAAGACACAGAACTCAGTTCCTCAAGCCTAATGTCACCCTCCCCTCCATAAAAACCGAAGGAGGTGGAGGTAGAAGGAAAAGTAAATAAAGTTAAATTTCTTCTAAACCTAAATCTCATTAACAAGGATGCTTGATGGCAGGAATGTAACATTCCACCAGACTTCCAATTGTCTTTACTTGATAGCAACTAAGCCTTCAATATCCTGATAGTATTCTTTGCCCCAATAGCCCTTCTGGACACCCCTTTGTCCTCACCTACCCAACTCCTGTGTATATAACCAACCACTCCTCACAACCCGGGGCAGCAGCTCTTCCTGCCCACGGGCTCTGTCCCCGTGCTTTAATAAACCGCCATTTTGCACCAACGACGTCTTGAGAATTCTTTCTTTAGTCGTCGGCTCCGAACCTCCTCACCCCACCGAACCTGACTTAGGTTCTGGGACTTCATCATTTCTTCCTCTAATGTATCCACATGCCTCCACTACTGGGTCATAACTAGTTTCAGAGTCGACAAGGGTCTGTCATCCTATAACCACTCTCAACATGAGCACAATGTTTAAAGGATCAGGGGCTGTATGCTGAGGACCCGTGAAGTCCCACATCGGGCCCACCTTGCCCTCTGTCCTCCCTGCCCTGGACGTGGGAGCCATCTTGAGAATCACACACAATTGGCCTTTTCTGGCAACATCACCTCAGCGTGACTGAGCTACAGAGTTGTTGAAACCACGGGCAGCCCATGAAGGTTAACCTGAGGTTCCTTGCTGTCTCAATCCAGAGCCAAAATGGGTTTTCTGATCTCAGTGGGTAACAACCCGAACACCCACCCTGACCAAATATAAAACACTCAGCTAACAGCCTTATTGGCAGGACCTCATTTGAGCTCCAGCCCTTTGAAGTAGGCAATGTTATTACCCCATTTTACATGTGAGGAAACTTCAGGTTGGTAAAATTACAGATTTAAACCCCAGGTCTCTGTGATAGTCAAGTTTGTGTTTGAAATGCTGTTCTCCATTGGTAAGGTTGGTCAGGGTGGGCAGGTTAGCTTGGGGGAGGTGGAGAGGACACTGGAGCTGAGTTCATCCTTGTCACCTTCCAGCCTTACAGAATGGTCCTAGAGATCTTTGGAGTACAGGTTAAGGAATATATACTGTGTCTTCCCAAGCTGGGTGGGTGGAGTTCCTTAAGATTTATGAGGCCCAAACCAGAGACAGGAGCTTGGGCCTGCAGATGAAGTCTATGTGGTGTAACCCTTGCGTTCTTTGAGCCTCGCCTCGCTCATGCTTCTCTATCTACTATTAAAAAGCAAATAAAAATATTTTCAAAGGCAGATATTGGGAAGAAATTTTTATTCTATTTATGTTCTATAAATTGGATATCATAATAGACACGCTGTAACTAAGACAATCAGAACCACCCTATAAAAAGTATAATGGAATTAACTGAGTATTCTGATAAGAAGTATGGTGTTTCTGGTAAGAAATGTGATGGCTGGGCGCCTGGGTGGCTCAGTGGGTTAAGCTGCTGCCTTCAGCTCAGGTCATGATCTCAGGGTCCTGGGATCGAGTCCCGCATTGGGCTCTCTGCTCGGCAGGGAGCCTGCTTCCCTCTCTCTCTCTCTCTCTGCCTGCCTCTTCATCTACTTGTGATTTCTCTCTGTCAAATAAATAAATAAATAAATCTTAAAAAAAAAAAAAAAGAAAGAAATGTGATGGCTGTGGCCCCATATAGTTTTGCCAGTAGCTCTCAGTACAGACAGAATACGCCAAAGACTCATTAATTCAACTCATTGTGATAGAGGATTGGTAGGCGGTTCTGTTTTAATTAACACAGAAGGGATATTATCACTTACTTCCCCCATTAAATCACCTTCATAAGCTTCCATTTTCTTTAAAATAAAGATAATGGCCATGAAATATTTAGGAGTGCTGGCTTTCAATGAATGCTATCAATTTGAAAAAATAGAAGAGCAAAACACCGAAGAATGTTCTAACTCAGACAAATAGTCTCCTTTTCATATCAATGCTTCTGTGGCCAATGTATATGAAGAGACTAAACTGTTTTATTATCGTACATGCAGAAGTGAGGAATTTGCCTGTGGTTATTCATTTGGGGATGTACAATAAAGCAATTTCACAGAGATGTGACATATGGTTCTGTATGTATTTGGTCAGTTCTGAGTGCATTTTAAAAAATTCATTTTTAGGATGCCTGGGTGGCTCAGTCAGTTAAGTGTCTGCCCTCAGCTCAGGTCATGATCCCAGGGTCCTGGGATTGAGTCCCACATCAGGCTTCCTGCTCAGTGGGGAGTCTACTTCTGCCTCTGTCTTTGTCCCTCACCCCCACTTGTCCTCTCTCTCTTCTCTCTCTCAAATAAATAAATAAAATCTTTTTAAAAATTCATTTTTAAAATATTTTGGTCCGTCAAATGCAATTTGAACCTAAGGCATTCCAAACTTCCTTCCTCGGACCATAATCCCGAAGAAGAAAGCACAGTTGCATTACAACACTTTAAAGAAAATGTCAGAAAATGTTAACATGTCAAAAACATCCTCTTGGAATGGCGTGAAGATGAGTTAAAATTAACTCCCTTAAAAAAAAGTACCTGCTATTGGTTATATTTAACACAGTGTATATCTAGGTGCCCTGGACAGGCTTGAAAAAAACATAGCTTATTATTTCTTACCACTGTGCTGGTCGTAACTCTTTCTTTCATTTTTGACTCTTGAAGTTTTAATGTATCCAATTCTTTCCTCTTTTTATAAGTCTCCACTCTCTTAAATTCACAGGATTTTCTGCATCTCTCGATCTGTAGTGATAAAAATGATAAACCATTCAAAACACTTGAGAACAAAGTTTAGGGAATGTTTTCATTTTGTTAATCTAATTCAGACTCAGTCTAAGTATACCATTGTTCATCCGTCAACAACAACAGAAACACACCCCATCTCCCCAAAAAGGGTTTGCTTGTTTTGCAACATCACAGGAAAAATAGTGAACTATAAGGAATAAACTATAATTATAAATGTTGAAATAGTAAATTCATAAGAGCAATAAAACAATGATCTTTAATAGCAAATTCTAAAAGCAATCTACTAGTAAAACATCATAGCAATGGCCACTAGATTTACAGTGTGCTAATAAGATCAGGAAAATCAAAGAAAAAAAATGATGAATGATCTGGAAATCTAAATCCCCCCCTTTTTTAATGGGAAAGAAAAGCAGACTAAAAACAGAGTAAAAATCACTGAAGACTGGGCAGCTCACAGTCTTGGACAACTTCTTACCATTCTACCAAGATCGAACATATTGTGATTACTTGTCAGACCCAAATCAAACACATCAATGCATTTGTCTGGTAAAATGATCAAGAACAACGTAACTAAATGAGTAATAAAGCCTGAGAAAGCATATTCAGCTCTGTACCCAAGAATTATGAAAGCATACATTTGGGTGGCTTGCTGTCAAAGCTGTTGCACCCAAAGTGTCTTAAGAATGAACATGATCATGGCCAATTAGCTCAGCACCAGGGCACTGTTGCGTAGGAATGGAATTTGGGGATTAATACATTTTGTTGAAAATCAGAATTCTGTGTTCATTCTTCAGCCAAAGACTTTTCCCAAGGTCTTGCGGTCATAGACATCGTGTTGGCAAATTATTTTGTATTAGGGGAGAGCTTACAAATTTGAAGACTCAGATAGCTGTAATAGATTTTTCCTTTCTCATAGGAAGTAAAGGAAATTAACAGGCTGTTACCCTAGCCTATCACGTGCCTTCAGGGAACATTGGTGGGCGCTACCCAGGTTGTGAGCCCTAGCCAATTTTCCTGCATGATGGTCATGCCCATCTCAGAGAGGGCAGCAGCAGGGACCCAGCTGCAGTTCTCATCATGAGCTAGACTGCCACACATGGGGAAGAAGGAAGTCGGCTGGGAACACCTCCCATGCAGACAGCCCTGCCTCTCCTGGGGTAACAGAAGCACAGCAAAGCGGAACCATCACAAGCCACTCTGACGGTGAATTTTGATTAACATATCCTAGCAGACACCAAGATGTGGTAGTCATTCCCATCCACTTTCCCCAAATTGCTAGTCTCGAAATAGTCTTTTATGTTGCAGCCCTTGGCTCTGCCTATGTCTTCTGCAGATTGCTCTGTTCCAGTGCATTTAGTTGCAGCTGAAGGCTTGGCAGGGCAGAACTCCCTGGTCTTGTCCATAGAGACATGGTCTCAGAATAGTCAGAGGCAACGAGATACCACAAACACAAGGTCCTTGTCACTGTAAGGCTGCCTATGAGCAAAGGGCTACCCCAATATTACAAATCCCATCACTCCCTATTCTTTCCCATGACCTGAGATGCTAAGACATGACCAGTGTGTACTCTAAGAGGCTCCAGGGTGCTTGTGTCTCTGACCTATTCCCATCCCACTGGTCATAGGAAGTACTGCATGGAACGCTTGTTAGCCTTGAGAATTTCCTGCCTGAGATTCTATACAATTCTGTTTTTTTTTTTTTTTTTTTAATGAATCATGCCACTTACCTCTTCATTCAATTTTTGTTTTCTTTTCAAAAATTCCTCCTTCTCTTTTTCCAATTGTTCCTCTATTTGTTTGAGATGTTGTTTTTGCAATTCAATTTCTTTTCTCTTCAAGTGTATTTGGGTGTAGGTCTCATTGATGTAAACAGTCGTAGAGGCTTTTTCTTCCATCGTGTGGTTGAGCGCCATCACTAGCTCTTCATGCTTCTTCGCCAGCAACACTTGCTCTTTACTAGGAGAAAAGGATGGCTCATGGAATGTAAAGTTTGGTTTTTAGGAAAGGAATTTAAAGTCTGTTTGTGGAGATGAACACCATAAATAGGGAAACTGTAAGAAATACTTACTTCAGAGGTTTCTGTGATCTCTTAAACTCGGTTGAGAAGGAAACACAAGATGAATGTCACTCTTGCAACTGTTCATTGCTACAAAAGTTTTATGTGGTCCTGCCTTACCCCACCCAGCCCATTCTTGATAGTAACTATGGGATGTATTGGTCTAAAGTATGCAAGGATTCAAAAACAGTTTCAAGAAGTTGAGTGGAATGTGACCAAACAAATGGACTGATAGGTTGCATTGCTCTAACTACCTTATCCTGAAACATGCAATCAATCCATCCCTGCCAGTGCTCTAGCCCTCCTCTGGTGGACAGGAGTCAAGGGAGGAGTGTGTAGAATCTGTCTTCACTGTTCAGAAGATGCTTGAAACCTAACCTGAACTCTCTTATCCTCTCCCAGCTGCAGCCAAATCTGAGTTCAAGACAAGACATTAACTTCACCTCTCTGTTGCTAGCCACATCCATCTAAGGAAGACCTTACGATGGAGAGAAACATCTACCCAGGGCTAACAATGCAAGATGGGAAGGACAGACAACTGGCACCATTTCTAGATTTTTCCTTTTTTAAAAACTTCTACAACATTAAGACCTTTTTTCCTTTCTCTAAAGACTTCAGTTGTTCAGGGGGATTGTGTGTGAAGCCTCAGGAAAATGGAAACAGGTTGTTGGTTAAGTTTATTTTCTAGAAGTCAGCTGTACCATGGAAATGCAGTTAAAAGCCCAGGCTAGGGGTGCCTGGGTGGCTGAGTGGGTTAAGCCGCTGCCTTCGGCTCAGGTCATGATCCCAGGGTCCTGGGATCGAGTCCCGCATAGGGCTCTCTGCTGAGCAGAGAGCCTGCTTTCCTCTCTCTCTCTCTTTCTTTCTGCCTGCCTCTCTGCCTACTTGTGATCTATCTCTGTCAAATAAATAAATAAAATTAAAAAAAAAAAAAAGTCCAGGCTAGAGAGGCTGGGTAATGGGTGCCTTGTGGGTCTAGTAGAGGAAGCCTTCTAAGAATGAGTCAACCTAAGGATTGAGCAGCCTCAGTGCAACTAAGCAAAACTAGTTAAAAAAAAAAAAAAACCCACAAAACAAAAAAACCTGACTAGGTGTATTGAGATGGGTTGAGAAGAGAGAACTCAGACACTGAACACAGGACCTAAGGAAAACCTATGCAAAGAACTTGCCTTTTCGGGGGGACTGTCCAGGAGAGGACAACCTGTCAGAGAGTGTTTGCTTCTTGGCGGAAAGTTTTCTTTGAAAAATGGATGCAATGACATTGTAGCTGGGTGACAGTAGCTCATCAAACAGCCCACCTTATGCCTGGCATTCACCTTTCCATAAAGATTTCTCTAGAACAGGGACTCTCCAAGTGTGGTCAGGACAAGCGGTGTTAGTATCACCTGGCCACTCATCAGAAATGCACATTCTTACTCCCACATCCTACACCTACTCAATTGGAAATTTGGGGTGCCAGGGAAAGTTCTAGTAGTTTGGGTTTTAAGAATCACTCCAAGTGATTCTGATGTATCCTCAAGTTTGAGAACTGCTGGTCTGTACAGGGGTGCTGGTGCTGGCCAGCCTGGATATTATCTTCCTTTTATCAGTTTAGGAATCAAAAGCTAGTTCACCCAGCTGTCTCTGACAATTGTGGCTAGTGAATCCACATTGTGAATCCCTATGAGGGGTTAGAGTTCTCAAGCTTAGGTGATCAAGAGCTTTCTTTTTTAAGGAGCATCCCCCAGAACGGGGGTTCTGAGGCCCTAACTGGGGAAAGGTATCCCTGGGCCTCAAGGTCTCCACCTAATACCTGACCCGTTGATGGCACGGGCACCCAGCAACCTCCTGATCACTTCAGCTTCCCAAGAAGTTTTCTTTCTTTCATGGGGGCTCTTTCAACATTTCTTCCTCTGACAAACTGACATTCTGATATCTATGTGTTAGCCTTACAGATTTGCACACAATGCAAGTCCTTCTTCGGGTTTTGTTGGTTTTCCTTTCAGAATATGTCTCTTCCTCCGGGAGCTGCATAAATTCAAGCTTGCAATCCTCATTTTACAGATGGAGGAAAGGAGGCGCATGGGGTAAAGTCCTGGTGACACAGCTCAGGAATAAAGGAAAGAAACTAACAGGTCTCAGAATCTGAGCTACAAGCGGTTATATATCATCTCGTTCAATTACGGATCAAGTCTGTAATTAATTCTCTGCTGGGAACCAAACCCATCCTCAGATCTCCAGCAGTTTATGGCTAAATATCTTTAAGAAACTAAACTAGCTACAATGTGTCTGGTTTGATACTGTATTTACTACACCCAGCCAGATCTCTTGCTTTAGTGGCAGAGGTTTGTAAACTTAACTTTAGTAAAGTGGAAACCGAAACCACTGTGTGCCTCTCCCTTTGGAGGGGGCATGTGATTCACACACAGTAGGAGCTGCTGAGAAGCTGGTTGGCCTCTGAAACTTTACAGGTCTTCGGACTGCAGGGCTTGAAGAGTTTATGCTCTCCTCCCAGCTCTGTGTGGCCATCACGCCCCCCTCATCAGCCAGAGTCATCTGCTCTCGGTGATATCTACCTCCTACTTGGCTCAGACCAGAGGACAGGCCCCTTAAGACAATGTTCAGACTCCAGCCACAGATCCCAACTCCCGCCAGTACTGAATTAAAAAAACAAAGCAAAACAAACAAACAAAAAAACATACCCTAAAGCATCATTAATTCTTTTCAGATCAAGTATTCTCATCTTCAGAGACTGTATGTCATCACCCATCCTGTTAATGTCCGTCTTTATTTGATTTATCTCAAAAAGATTTAATCTGCGTGCGTCTCTGACACATTCTTAAAAGGAAGCAGAAAATTACTTGAGAAATGGCACACTTGATACTGAATTTCCAAATCATGAAAAAAGACAGGTCTTTCTTTGAAATACTCTTTTAACTATGTCCTTGCGGCAGGGACCTCTTACCCCTTTGGACCGCTTCAATCTCACTGATCAGTTCTTTCTCCTACTCCCGCTGCTGCTGTGGGGACCAGGTTTTGATGGGCTCTCAATGACATCACATTGGTGTGGCCTGGCAGCACGTCATTCCTGCTTATTCTTCGCACTTCTCACCTGCTGTCCAGGACCTCCTTGTCCCCTCTGCCATGGGACTTCTTTAAACACACACACTGGTATACGTGTAACCCAAAGTGTGGGAGGTGGGCAAACAGTGGGCCCATGAGGGACAGAAGAAGACGGAACAGTGTGTCTTGGAGCGTGTTCCCGTGCTTAGGGACTTGCTTTCAGCGTCATTCAGTACCTGGTTACACCCCATATCCGCTCTCCCTCCTCCTGCTTTGGTCTCCTTATGCTGCCTGCCCGCCTCCCCCTTGGGTTGTGCTCCCAAATAACAGTGCAAAAGTCCCCCGCTCTGTTTTCTGGGGAACTTGGCATGTTAAAGAACTAACTATTCCTCAACAAATAACACATCAGTGTAATCACGTAAGCCTGCAAAGGTCTACCACAGTGCGCGATAGATGGAGAAATGTATTTTTTCACACCAATGTTTAGAAGGTACTGACTACCCATTTCTACACCAAAAATTCTCTAGAAACAAGCTGGTAGTGCCATCTGACAGAGCTAAGTGATTTCTCCAAGGCTACTTGTTAAGTTCACTTGTTGTAGCTGTACTTTCCAAACTTTGATGTCTCAAATATGCATAAATATCACCTGGGGATATTATTGAAATACAGATCCTTTTCAAGAATTCATTTATCTATTTTAGAGAGAGCGTACAAGAGTGTGCATGAGCGAGGGGAGAAGCGGAGGGGTAGGGAGCAGCAGACTCCACATGGAGCCCGACATGGGGCTCGAACCCATGACCCCAAGATCATGACCTGAACTGAAACCAAGAGTTAGATGCTTAACTGACTGAGCCACCCAGGTGCCCCAAAATACAAAATACAAATTCTGATATAGTAGTTCTGATATAGTAGAATCTAGAGATTCTGCATTTTATAAAAAGCCTTTAGGTGCTGCTAAGGCTTCTGACCCAAGAATCACACTTTGAGTAGCAAAGTTTTTTAATGCAAGACCAGTTTAATTTATGTGGTTAGGTATTCAGTAGGTATCAAGAACCGCTTTAGCTAGTATGCTAGTATGCGCTTTTCCTTCTAAATATTTTTCCTGATGATAAAACTAAGACAAAGAGTTTTAATTCTGCCTTCAGCACAGATTCTTCCAAGTCTTTTTTTTTTTTTTTTTTCCTGTATATAGAGTTTATGTATTTTCCCTGGCACACTACACTAACACCATGCATCTTGTTTTATATGTCTAATTGGGAGATAGAAATCTTATAAATTGAACAGGAAAATTTTAATATAGAGAATTAGTAAGCCTAAGAGACGACTAGAGTAATGAGGGATTGGACAGTAAGAGAGAGAAGAGAACTCTAAGGGATTCAGGGCTGAGAAGAGTTTGAGGAAACAGCCCCTCCAGCCCTGAGATCCAGGCCTCATTGGAGAGGGCTGTGGCTCACAGGATGGCAAATAAATTCATGAGATGCTGAGCTAGCAGAACTTATGGAAATCTGCCTTCCGGGGGAATCAAGGGGTCCTGTCCACAGGGAGTTGCCACACTTCAGATCTCACTGCAAGGCCATCTGAAGAGTGCTAGGAAAGCTGCTTACAGTGGTGCCTCACTGGTAGCAATCCACCATGAAGCTGCCACAGGGGGCCTGGAGGAAGTTGCAGGTTAAGGTGTGGGGGGAGGTGGGAAGTCCTGGAGGAAGCTGCCCTGGGGTGGGGAATGGTGGAACCTGCTTTGGTGGGGGTTGGGGGATGGAGGAAAGCTGCCAGGCTTTATGGGAGCCTGACAATTAGCGCAAGCACTGGCCAAGCTGAGCACTCTGGGGCCAGAAGGAGACCCCCTTTTCCCTCCAGTACCCTTCCAGTGCCCTCTCTTGACAAAGCTCGACATGGTGCTGGCTGGTAAAGGGGTTAAGGACAGGCCCAGCTCTCCTAACAGTAAAGGAAGGTAGATTTGGAGCTGCAAAGCAATAAATGGACAAGTGAAACATTGACTTAAAAAGTGATTTGTTGTTGTTGCTTTTGTTTGTTTTTAATTTAGACCCCTGGGTGGGGTAGGGGGAGGTTAAATGGCAGTAAGCTTTGGAGCTGTGTGGACACTTGGGAGTTGTTCTCCATTGAGCAAGGGAGGCAACCCTTTCTATTCTTCACCGTGGGATGCAACGTGGGATGCACCTGAGGAGACAAGGGACCAAGGGCAGTGTCAAGCTTTTGTAGGCTTTCCTGTAGAGGACCTGAGCTGTGAGCCTCGGCCAACAGTCCGGACAGCAGGGGAAATGAAACTGAACTCTTACCCTACACCAAATACCAAATGTAATCAGAAACAAATCAAAAACCTAAATGCCAGAGCTAAAACTATAAAACTCTTAGAAGAAAACATAGGAGGAAATCTTAAAGACACTGGATTTAGCAATGATTTCTTGGATAGGACACCAAAAGCACAGGCAATAAAAGAAAATACAGATAAAATGGACTACATCAATTTAAATTTAAAACTTAAAGACTTCATAAATTTAAAACTTTTGGGAGTGCAGGGGTGGCTCAATGGATTGAGTGTCTGCCTTCAGCTCAGGTCATGTTCTCGGGGTCCTGGGATTGAGCCTCACTTTGGGCTCTCTGTTCAGCAGGGAGGTCTGTTTCTCCCTCTCCCTCTTAAATGAATAAACAACATCTTTTTAAAAATTTAAAACTTTTGTACATTGATAGTCAATATCAGGTGAAAAGGCAAACCATGGAATGAGTCAAATATTTGCAAATCATCTGATACAGGATTAACATTAGAGTCCATGAGGAAGAATCCCCACAACTCAATAACAACCAAATAACCTACTTAAAAGATGAACAAAGGACCTGAATAGGTATTTCTCCAAAGAAGATAAGCCGATTTCAAAATAAGCACATGAAAAAATGCTTAATATCACTAGTCATTAGGGAAATGCAAATCAAAACCATGATACCAATTCATACCCATTGGAATGGCTGTATCTAAAAAAACAAAAGGAACAGAAAAGAACAAAGGTTGACAAGAATGTGAAGAAACTGGGATCCCTGGGCACTGCAGTGGGAATGTAAATTACTGCAGCCACCAGGGAAAGCAGTATGGCAGATTCTCAACACTTAAAGTAAAAGTACGATATGACCATATGATCCAGCAATTTCCTTCTGTATATATGCCCAAAAGGATGGGGAGCTGAGGCTCAAGCATATATTTGCATCACCATGTTTCTAACAGCTTTGTTCACAATAGTTGAAAGGTGAAAACAACCCAGGGGTCTGTCAGTGGATGAAGAGATACACCAAAAACCATATACACATACAATGGCATATTGTTCAGCCTTAAAATGAAGGAAAATTCTGACACATGCTATAACATGGATGAATCTTGAAGACCTGCCAAGTGGAATTAGCCAGTCACAAAAGGATAAGTATCATATGACACCTCACTTATATGAGGCAACTATAGTTCTGAAATTTATAAAGAGAAAGTAGAATAATGGTTTAGGTGAGTCAAGCTGCCTAATTTAATTGAATAAATACCAATTTGGAATGGGCTGATCTATATATCGTTAGTCTATCTAGATACTAAATTACATAAATTCAAGTTTTATATATATCATTTCCACTTAAAATGTAAGGGGAAATTAATATGGATCTCTGTGTTGTGCATGCACGCTTTCTAGCTACATTTTGACATGACCTAACTATTAAATGTGTCTTCCTACAAGTAGTAGGCTCTATTTTCTTGTAAGATAAACTAAATTTCTATGGTTGATAACCTTAAAAGTACCTTCCAATTCTCGGCCAATGCTAGTAGGAAGAGTTTCCAGTAGAAAGTATAGTCTGCTGAGTTCCATGCTTTCAATTTCCAGGAGATCGATTGTGGCTTTTCTCATTTCTTCCTGAAAATTTGAATTATATATTTAAAAAGTTAAGGCAGTAAACTAATAAAATTGATTTCCTAAGCAATGCCCTATTATAAATATTTTTAGAGATCAAGCTTTGATTTCTGTTCAACACCTTCTGCTCGTATTTTTATTTGGAATAGAAAGTGTGAAAAATCACTCTTCTATAATCAGTTATTAAAATAAGACATCTTTTAATCTCTGCTGATTTCCTCTCAGAAATTATCTTTTCTTCTGTTTCTTGTATGCAATTTCAACTTAAAAGGAGAGACTCCAAAAACAAGGGTAATGCTGAGGAAAAAAGCTGATTAATTAAAAGATGGAAAATGCCTATAAAAATGTTTAGGTATAAAAAGAACAATATTTTTTTATACATACCCATAAATCCAAACTAATAGTCTGGTGGGGATTTTTATGCTTTGTTTTTTTGGTGAGGCTTATTTTAAAAAAGGAAATCCATCCAAAAAATCTGTTAGTGGAAAAAAAATAGGTACATGGGGCACCTGGGTGGCTCAGTGGGTTAAAGCCTCTGCCTTCAGCTCGGGTCATGATCCTAGGGTCCTGGGATCGAGCCCCCGAAGCAGGCTCTCTGCTCAGTGGGGAGCCTTCTTCCCCGCTCCCCACCCCCCTGCCCCCTGCCTGCCTCTCTACCTACTTGTAATCTCTGCCTATCAAATAAATAACTAAATAAATCTTAAAAAAAAAAAAAAGGTAATCTTCTCTTAAATAATTGGTTGTGATGGCTATAGTTCTTTTTTGACCTGCGAAAATGCCATTATATTTTATGAGTCATAAAAAGCAGATTACTTCATTGTATACATAACATGATCACTTTTCTATTAAAAAGATTTCAATACAGGGCGCCTGGGTGGCTCAGTGGGTTAAGCCGCTGCCTTCGGCTCAGGTCATGATCTCAGGGTCCTGGGATCGAGTCCCGCATCGGGCTCTCTGCTCGGCGGGGAGCCTGCTTCCTCCTCTCTCTCTCTGCCTGCCTCTCTGCCTACTTGTAATCTCTCTCTGTCAAGTAAATAAATAAATCTTAAAAAAAAAAAAAGATTTCAATACAGGCATTGCCTATTTCCTGGAAGTAGAAAAGACATTCATTAAAGAGTGAATTATGATTATTTTAGGGTGCTGAGAGTATGGTGGTTTTTACTTTCCACCTTTGACTGGTCTATTTAAAAAACTTTTTCCCCCCAGGGTAAATATGCTGTGCTTTCAGAATGGTGAAAATTAATTGCTTTATAAGATGGAGGGATTTATCGCTAAGAGATTTCACAGCTCATATATTACATGGAGACATACTAGATACTTCAGTAAGCCACACTAAATATCTTGACCCCTTCAAACCCAGGAGGAAAATAAAACCCAAAGAACAAAGCAGAAGCAGGTTTCCACGGGGCCACAGTGGCATCACACACAGCAGCTCCCAGGCTTTACCTGGACTATAGAGCGTAACGCTGTAGTCTACATACTCATGTACATATAATCACGGGAAAAATATCAAGGAGATGAACTTTTCTCAGCAGCCTTTAGACTCAAACTCCTTTAGAGGCACGTGTCTACATTTTTAGATACTTGATATGCAGTTGATTCTTCAATATTTTTAAATCAGATGAAGAGACGTCACCCTCCTGACCCTGCTAGGGAAGCATTGTAAATATCACCCAGGACCATATAGACACACCTGATGCTTCAAAAAGAAATTCTTTAACTATTTCTTTGATGGGACCCAGTGAGCATAACAAAGAGTTGGTTTGTTTTCACTGACCAGTACTGTACCTCAGTGGAACAGGTACCAAGTCATCTCTCAGCAGTTATGTAAGAAATTGCTTATGGAGAACTGAGTGAATAGGGACCATACATGGCTTCTATATTGGGGTCAAGAATTTGCCTATGTGGCCCGCCCCTTCATGGAGCAATGCCATCACCAGTATTGCTCTCCTAAGCAGGTTGCAATGCAAACACCTCCCCCCCCATCCACAGCATAGGTCCTTAACTCAGGGTTCTTCATGGAAAATCAGGCAGCACTCCCCAGCTGATCAACACCTGTGCAAATGCTTGTGAATTGAGATAAACATTTTCTTCACTTGGGATATTTTCCCTATTCAGCTACTCAAGTATCTTGAATAGACTTGGTGCTAAATTAAAAGTTGATGAAGAAATAAGTGAAAGATTGAAAAAAAATAGTTCTTATAGATAATACCATACCAATTTCTTAACGGCGATAGCAATGTCCTTAAGAAAGGTCCTAGCTTCTTCGTTGCATTTAAAATAGTCACTTTGCAATGATTGTTCTAAAAAAGAAAAAAGATTAGAAAATGAAGATCTCTTATTTTTTGGTCCAGCCTGCACAAATGCCCGCACAGCTAAAAATGATACCTGAATTCCTATAGTACTTATATGAATCTCTTCTGAATGTATTTCCTAATTGATAGTATTCTCACTTAGGTATACATTTATTGCTTCTTGAGGACAAACTCCTCTTGATATTCCATCTTTGCCTCTCTCATGAGAGAAAGAAGGAATTTATATAGAACAGGACAAAAAATTCAATAAATTTTTATGAAAGGAATAAATATAACAGGCCTATAATGTAGGTTTGAGAATGTTTTCATAGAACATACACTTGTACATATATAAATATTTTGCAAAAAATCCACTCATTTAATTAACGGTTTCAAAGTCCCTTATGTCATTTTTACTTCTGTGCCAATATTTAAATCCTGGGATGAGAGTAAAGATTTGTAAAACTGGTAGGCATGAGGTAGACAGACATACGAAAGGTGTCTCTCTTCCTTCACACACTCTAGGTAGGAAGCACATAAGAAGAGAGGTTTATGAAATGTTAGTAATGGTAATGAAGACCAGATATGTACCAAATGGAAAGGAGGAAGGGGAAAAATGAATATAAGGCAGAGAACAGAGGGAGCTATACTTACCTTGGCTCTAGTGCCAGGAAGTTACCCAGACTTTGTCCAATGACTTCCAGGCCTGCATCTTAATGTGTGGGATAAGTTTGATGAGATTAATGCTTTACATTCATTATCTAAGTTGATTACTGTAATCTTATGATGACTTCCATTTCACAGTGGAGAAATCTGACTTTTGAGAGTGTATCATATGTTCAAGGTCACAGAGCCCATAACTGAGAGTCTAGATGCAAACTCAAGTTTGACTCCAAAGCCCTTAGCCTTAATGGCCATACTCTCCCCTCAGAAGAGTAAAGGAAAAAAAAAAATTTTTTAAGATTTTATTTATTTATTTGACAGAGAAAGAGGGATCTCAAGTAGGCAAAGAGGCAGGCAGAGAGAGAGGAAGAAGCAGGCTCCCCGCCAGCAGAGAGCTGATGTGGAGCTCGATCCCAGGACCCTGAGATCATGGCCAGAGCCACCCAGGCGCCCCTAAAGAACAACTTCTGGCCTCAGTTCCAGGAAACTCAGATCCTCTTAATGAACTAAGCTCTCAAACCAGGAGAAAGTCAGTTACTGAGTTTGCAAGCAAGCAGGTGTTAGGAAGAGACAGGTCTCGTCTGTTTTCGCCTTCCCCTACTTCAATGGAATGAATGAGCACAAGTTGTTCCCACTTGCAAACTGGCTGGAGAGCTGCATATCCTCTAATCCCCACCAGAGGCTTAATGAAGTTTCTTCCTACAAAAAACTTTCTGAGAGTTCAGAAATTTTAGCAGAAAAATATTTGCACAGAAGTACTGGGATGAAATGCACCTGCTGATCAAGTACGAAGAAGAGTTCAAGACCCTAGCTCTTGTTGTTGGGCCGAAATGGTTTATGAGCTCAACAAGAAATGCCCTTTCTTGGACCCTGTCTTACCTTAAACTTAGGTGCCTTGATTACAGGTTCGGCTTTCTAACTAAAGAAGCATTTTAACCTGTCCCCAGGCAGAGTTACTATGTTTGCATCTCCCAAACATCCTTGTTTAATTTTCCTTGTCTAATACAACAGGAGCTTCTTAAACACTCCCTTTCTTGTTTGCCTATTAAACTCTCCACTTTATCCTGACAAACTCTTGGAGGAAGTTAACTTACCAAGAAAAGAAGGGAGAAGCGGAAATTAAGATGTATAATCTAAATGCAGGTGGGCATCCCAGTCGCAGGCAAACGGCAGTGGCCGCCACGACCAGGCTTTGCCTGGAGTTTGCCACCAGTTGCTAGAGTGAACTGGGCCAAGTCGCTCCCGTGGCGTTAAAACAAGAGAGCTGAGCCCTGGGTCCCACCGCGCTGCTTCTCTCTCTCCCCCAAGGAGTCTGAGAGGGCTCTGCCTTAGCCTGGGACACCCCGAGTTCCCGCGGGGAGGTCCCCGCTGAGGACACCACCCCCCACCCCCCCAGGTGCCGGCTTGGGGCCACCTCCGAGGTGCCCGCTGGCTTCTCACCCACGACAAAGAGCTGCTCCAGCGCCGCGGTCGCGACCGAGGAGCCCAGGGTGGAGGGGAAGGTGCATAACTCCAGGGAGGGGCCGGTGGAGACGGCCGCCGCCCGCAGCGTCTTCTCGCTGAACCCCAGCTCTGGGGACCAGGAGCTCAGGGCCATCTTGCTGCTTTGCGCCGAGCCTCTCGGGCCTGAAGCCAGGACGGCCGGTTGCCACGGGCGACAGGGACGCCGAGGCCCTGCGCGACTCCCGGGGTGGGGGCCTCCCAGGTTCTTTTAACTTCAGCCGCGGTAATTAACCGATGCCGGAGGGCGGGGCCGCTCTCCAGCCGTCCTTTCCTCCTTGCGTTTGCAGATCTTGGTTCGGGTCCTGGACGTTTGTCTGGAGCCCTGGAATCATAATAAGGATCACTTGGGAACGCATCTCTGTGCCAGGTCCTCCAGGAGGAGCTGTGATTTCACAGCGGCTTTGTGAGGCCGGTTCTGCCAGCTCCGCTTTCCCAGACTGGGAAACTGGGAGGGATGACTAAGTGATCGGCCCACGGTCCCAGGGCATAATTTTGGATTTAAAGTGGAGTCCGTATCGATCTTTCCACTCTGCTGCCAAACCCATCTCAGTACTCTTCTAGAACTTTCCTTGTATCTAGTCTATCATTTGCACGTTTTACCTGGAATCAGTGGTTTTCCTCCTTCTTAACCAACCGTGAGCTCTTGGAGGCAGGGATATTCTTTATTTTTCTCTGCATCTCCAAAATTCGGCCCAGTGCCAGGCTCAGACTGAGGCCAACGATCAGTTCCTCTTTCCTCTGGCCGGCAAGAAATCAGCAAAGATGACTTAACCGTCTTCTTTTAAGTTTGCAGATGGCAACTTAGCTATCATTTCTTGAATGCTTACTACACTGCAGGCACCTTTTTAGTCCTTACAACAACCCTTTTAACTTTTACAAAATCTTCTGAGGTAGTTACATTTTCTGCTTTCCAGGGAGGACCCTGAGCCTCTGCCCCGAATCACTCCGCTGGACTGCCTGGGAGAAGACCTAGCACGTCGGTAACAAAACTAGTTCTAGAATCCGGGAAGAGCCATATCCCGGCCGGGGACACTCTCCTGGGTCCCCGCTTTTGCGAGACTGGGTCTATGGCGTTCAGATCTCTCCCTGCTTTTCTGGGCGCTCCCGGGTGTGGCAGAGGCAGGAAGCCTGGAAAAGAGATGTCGCAAATAACTCTTGCCAGATGGTTTCCTAGTTCCGCCAACCCGGGACACGGGCGGGACATGAGACGGCCAAGAAGCCATTTCTGTTCCTGTGTCCAGGAGTGGCAGTTTCAGGCCACCCCACTAGGGTGCAAGTCCCAGTAGTTGTGGGGTCTCCAGAGACCGCAGCAGTGGGAGGCGGTGCCGCCCCCACTTTGCCAGGGCACAGCAGTCGGGGCGCGCATGCCCCAGCCGTGCAAGGTGCGGCAGCTTTGTCCGCTCCCGCGTCTTCCTGATGTCCTTTTGCGTTTCTATAGCCCTTTAGCACATTCCCCGTGAGAAATTCCTCTCTTCATGGGCTACCTAGACTGGACGCCCCCAAGCCAAAATTTATGCTGCTACCAGCATATTCTTCCCACTCATCCCTCATATGGACCACATTGCTCTCCATTGCCTATGAATGAGGCCAGTCTCTAAGGGGGCATTCAGTTGACCCCCCTTTCCTTACTGGATTTGTTTTAGATTTTATGACCTTTTTTTTTTTTTAAGATCTTATTATTTATTTATTTATTTTCTAAAATCTTATTTATATTTTTGTCCCAGAGAGAGAAAACACAAGCAGAGGGAGCAGTAGGCAGAGAGAGAAGCAGGATCTCCGCTGAGCATGGAGCCCAAAGCCGGACTCCATCCGAGGACCTTGGGATCATGACCCAAGCTAAGTCAGAGGCTTAACTAACTGAGCCACCCAGTGCTCCCTGGATTTTATGACTTGTGTCTATTTTCTGTCTTTTTCCTGAACATGCTTTCTGAGGTATTTTCAGCTTTTGTTTTGACTCATGGTTCCTTCTGTGTGGGATGACCTTTACAAAATCCAAACCATTCTTTCTATTTGGGAACTTAATCAATTCCCAAATAGAAACCTGGGCAAACAACATGAATAGGCACTTCATAAAAGGAAAAAAAAAATCCCCCAAAATATAGTGAAAGAACATTTAAAGAAATTATCAAAGAAAAAATTATACACCCATTACCCTCATTAGATTATTAAGATTAAAAGGAATAATAATTCAAAGTGTTGACACTGGGAGTGTGAATTACTATACTTTGTCTGGAAGACATTTTGGAAATGCATATAAAGAATCTTAGCATATAGTAATGCTTTGAAGAATTGTTCTTAAAAAAAATCATAGGTATGTCCAAGGACATGCATATGATCTTGTTTTATCAGTGCTATTTTTAATAGTAAAAAATTACAAACAGCCAAAATGGTTTATAGTGGGACACTAGGTTTAAATAACCTAAGGGACATCTGTTTGGCATATCCTAGGAAGCAGGTCACCATATGGTGAAGAACATGATTATGGGGTAGTTCAAATGAGTACTACCACTAAACGGAAAAGGTGTCTCTTGAGTAAGTTGATCTTTCTATGAATGCCCTCCAGTGTTCTTGCTCTGAAGGGTTAGTGTTGGTAATAATAACTCTTAGTTTATAATATTGTTGTAAGGACTAAATTAAGTGAATACTTAATGCTGTGTTTAACACATGGTATATACTCAAAAAACATAATTCAATGGTAAAATGATAAAGTGATAGCTATTAAAAATAATGGGTATAAATTTATACACACACACATTTCCCAAGAGCTCAAGTGGAATAAGCAAGTAGCAAAAGACAAGCGTAATATTCAATTTATATATATATATACACACACATAAATAAACGTATAGAAGTAGATTTCTATATGCATATGCATGGAAACTGGTCTGGAAAGTATTATTCACTAAAATGTTCACTGTGGTTAATCCTGATTAGTAAAATTATGGGTGTGGTAGATAAAATAATGCCTCTTCAAAATATCCTAATCTCTGAAACCTGTGACTATGTTATGTTACATGGTAAGAGATAATTAAGGTTGCAGATGGAATTAGGGATTGAAATCAGTAGACCTTGAGATAGGGAAACTATTCTAGATTATCCAGATGGGGCCACTGTAATCACAAGAGTCCCTAGAAGTGAAGAAGAGAGACAGGAGAATCAGTATCAGGGTTAGAGACTCAAAGATACTACCTTACTGCTTAAAGATGGAAGAAGGGCCATAAGCCAAGGAATGCAGATGGTTTCCAGAAAGTAGAAAAGGCAAGGAAAGATATTCTCCCCCAAAATTTCCAGAGGAACCCTAGCCCTCCTGACCCCTTGACCTTAGCCCACTGAGATTTCTGACCTTCAGAAGGGTAAGATAATAAATCTCTGTTGTTTTAAGCCACTAAATGTGTGATGATTTGTTATAGCAGCAATAGGAAACTAATACAATGGGTAAATTGAACTTTTTATTTCTGTATTTAAATATTTTTCCATAAGCATGTATACCTTTGTGATTAGAAAAAAAGTAAAGCTTTTTTTAAATAAAAAACAAAATACAAATTTAATATAGTTGAGCTTATAAAAAAGCTTTCTAAGCCTTCATTAGCTATAGATGCTGTTCACTGAGTCAAAAGCCACATCTTACTTCTCTTGTGCATCTTTTTATTTCAGTAGTATGATACATTCATGTTCCAGTTAATTTCTTTAGGTTTATTTATTTATTTCTTCAGTAATCTTTATACTCAATGTGGGGTTCCAACTCATGACCTGGAGATCAAGAGTCATGTGCTCTTCCAAATAAGCCAGCCAGGCATCTCTGTTTCCATTAATACTTTTAAGGCAGACTTCTGCTTAGTAGCCTGGTCAATATATTAGAATTCCCCAGTCCCGTGCTGAAGTTGATTTTTTGGTTGAGTTGTGGTTAGCAAGTTGTTTCTGTTTACCTTTTGCTGCTAACAGGGCCAGGAGAACCCAGCTGCTGCCTGGAGTTTGACCCTTAACTTGTGCAGGAATATATATACCCCTGTATTTAGGCTCGTTGGAATTTCTGTAGTATCTGAGGTTTATATAGTCTTCAAGAATGATTTTGTTCTTGTTGTTGCTTCTTTCCATAAATCTAGTACCTCCAGGGAAAACCTCAACCTCTTAGTTCTGTTTCTAGACCCTGGGTTAGACCGCCGTGGCCAAAGCGCTATTCTTTCTTTTTTTTTTTTTTAAGTTTTTATTTATTTATTTGACATACAGAACTCACAAGTAGGCAGAGAGGCAGGCAGAGAGAGAGAGAGAGAGAGGAGGAAGCAGGCTACCTACAGAGCAGAGAGCCCAATGCGGGGCTCAATCCCAGGACCCTGGGATCATGACAGGAGCCGAAGGCAAAGGCTTTAACCCAATGAGCCACCCAGGCTCTCCCAAAGTACCATTCTTGATATATGTGTCAGACATGCCCCCTATGGAAAGTGGTTGCATGTTGCAATGCTTTGTGTTCAGTATGTCAGGAGCCATGAGGATTCAGTACTGCATCATGCTCAAATTCTAAAGAAGTGAGGATTCTAGCAAACCAGGTCTCTGTTTTCCTCACTCTTGATGCTACCAGTGCCAGGTACAGGGCCTAATATCTGGCACATGAGCTTGCCTCCCCATTAGTGGTTGATCAATAGGATCTTTTTGTCTAATGCGCTGCCATCTTCAGCATGTTGTGTTTCATCCTCTGGCTTGTTGCTTCATGGTCACAGGTGGCTATCGTAAGCCTAGACATCATGCCCTTGTACAAATTGGGAAGCAGTGGAAAGGGGAGACATGTAGAAGCCCTTTTTTCCTTTCATCAGGGAAGGAAATCTGCCCAGAGTCCTTTCAAGACACTTATTTCTCAGTAGCCTGAGCTGGGTCACAAGACCACCCGTGAAAAGGAGGTTTAGAACAGCGAATGTCTGGATTTCCAGCTTCTGTAGAGTTGGCAGGAGAGAAGAGGCTTCAAAACAGCTACAGGATTACCAGTGGAATGTCAGTCATACATATGTCCTCCAGACTAATATTTATTAGCTTCAACATCAGGCCCCAAATAGCTGGTTGGGTGGGCCTTTCCTAAGAGTTGCCAAGAAATTAGTGAAGTTTTTAGCACTGAATATAAAGGGTGTCTTGGTCCTTTCCTATATTGGTAGGATCTCTCCCATTTAAGACATTGCATTGACGTTACGACTAGGTCTGCAAGACAATTATACATTAGACAAATATTCCCTACCCCTTGGACTTCTCATTGCCTCTAAAGTGCCTGTTTCATAGTTAGACTATAATTCTCAGCTTCTGTGACTCTATCACACAGTCAGTTATGGCAAAACGGCAGGAAGAGCAAGTCCCCTAGGTAATGGCAGATTATTAGAAAGCAAATAGGTGGATTAGTGCCCTTGATGGAATTATGCTGTGGGCAGACCACGTTGGTGTTTGGAACAACACCTGGTTCGGAGTTCTCTTTTTCACCTTTGTCTCTTGACTCCTTATTGTCATCCATTATCAACAATATCTTGGGGCTAGAGAGATTTGGATCAAATACCAATTGCATCATTTGTTAATGGTTTTAGATTGGCTTAGGGAGTTTAAACTCTTCATCTCCATTCTTCATTTGTAAAGTGGAACTTCACACATTGGAATTACAAAGCTTCAGCTGAATAACGATGTCCTTACCACAGACCCCATGGTATTTCCTATCTTTTCCTTCTACTAAATGGAAAATAAAAAGCATTTCTTCTGAAATACAAATGCTAATATCCTTTCTATATCCCTCACCTTCCTTAAACCTCTCAGTCATTTAACCCTTTGTGAAAATTACTGTAATTAAATCAAGAGTTGCAGTCCCACAGGTGGGAAATTGGTTCTGTCTCCATGTCATTTCTATTGGACAGCAGTGACTGCCTGGAGTGTTCAGTTAGGGAAAGTTCTGAGGCTTAATGCTGGCAGAGAGGGAAAGAAGCCTGCCAGGTACCAGAGAAAGCCATGGGCACACACGTGCCAACATCAGACTTCATGTTTCACGTGTTGGTTTTTTGCCTGTTATGTGCTAGACATTGTGTTGAGTGAATCATACAACAGAGACCTATGGGTAGCACCAGGATGGGCCTCTCTGAAGAATGGAGACTTGAACCATGAGAGGGGGTCAGTCTTCTTATTCTCTTTGTGAAGGGGAAACAGAGTTCAAGAAAAACAAGACAGAAAGAGGAAAGTGAAAGAAGAGGAAAGGAAGAGAGTAAAAGTGGGAATGCAAAGAAGTCAGCTGCCAACTCACAAGATCCTCCTTTCTTGGCGTTTTCCTTCTCTACAAGCTTACTTTCTCTGATCAATCCAGATCAATTAGGCTTTGTCACATACCAGCACTAATCAGTGCTTTGGTTAAACACTTGGATGTGATCTGGTCCCTGTTCTCAAGAAAAAGGCCTTAAGGGTGGGGGAAAGTTTAGGTTTTGAAGCACAGTTCACAACTAGATGTAATTCCTGTATGGTGCAGTGTAGTACCCCACTTCCAAAGCATTTTGTGCTTTTATAAAATGTACATTTTAGAACTGCCTCCATGAGTTATGAAGTCTTTATCATAACTCTCCAGGGTGATTATTATGATGATCGTATATTTCAGAAAAACACAGAGATGAGAGTCAATCATCTTGGGGCTAACCTTGGCCCGGTGACAGAACAATCCTTCTGACTCCAGGTCTGAGACACTGTTAGCTATGTCAGAGATGCCTCAGGTCTACACCACCAGGGCAGGGAGTTGGGGCTAGGGTGAAGATGTAGGCAGAGTCACGGAGGGGGGGGGGTGGCTGGTGAGCATGGAGGGCGCAGAGAAGAAAAGCAGGAGCCCAGCAAGAAATTTGGATTGTGATTTCACTGAAAAAGGCCTTGAATTCCAAACTCAGGAGTTTGGATTTGGTGGTGCACACAACGCTGCTGTGAGAATGTTGTTGGAGAACAGATGAAGCTATTCCCTGCTGGCTGCTACTTGGTGGTTCAGTTTATGTCTGCCTCATGTAACACTTTACGGTAGGACAGATTATCATAATCAATTACAGGTGTTGTGATTTTCTTAAGTGAGCATCTGCAGAGTAATCCACGACGATATTGGGCCTGAAACAAAAACGCCATTTTAGCAAGAATGTCTTCATTATTCTCTTAAGTCACTGATGCTTCAGGTGGTCTCCTCAGTTAGAAAAGTAGCAATGATGATTGTTAAAGTTCATGTAGCATTTTTATAGATATTTCCAACACTCAAGATCTTTAAGTAGCAGTATTTTTATTTCCCTTATTTTAATCAATTTAATTATTTTTAAAAAGTGTGTTAGATATGATGATTCATCTGAAGATGATTCAGTAAAGATCACGGAAGTAGGTAAGCTCTCCATTTGATTTAAAAATCTGTCTTCTCTCTCTTTTTTGGTCTTTAGCAAATTTAGAAAATGTCAGATAACACTGGCTGACTGTTCTTTCCATATATGGCTACAGTTGAGACATTCCAGACTCATTTGGAAAATAAAAATATAAGTAAGTCATCGCAGCTCTCAATCCCATTCCTTCCCACCCCCTCAAGGACCTTTCTCAATCAGCTCCCCCTCACCTCATGTGTTCTTCAGAACTCTTGCCCAGGCGTCTTACTGAACCCTTCTGCCACCCTCTTTCTCTACTTCCCTTCATTACCAAACTTCTTAAAGGTATGGTCTACCTCTCAGTGGTTATGTACCTCTTCACCCTGAATTCTTTTCCTCATCTTCTAATGGCCTTTTCTCAAGCCCCATTCCCACTATCTTCTTGCCTGAAGGATTAGACACCATTACCCAGTATCCCCAGCCCTTCCCTAGAAACTCATTTCCTAATTGGTTCTGGCTGTTTCTTCTTCACTTCCTTTGCTGGCTCCTCGTCCCCTTCCTCCTGTTTGCTTAAGAAGGGGCATTCTGCCTGGGCTCCAACCTGGTCTTCTCTTCATGCTCTCTAAATTCCTCCCATGACAGTTGAATCTACGTGAATAACTCTGTGTGTATCTCTTGCCCAATCTCTTCTCTCAGTATTAATTAGTTTTGTAGACTAAACATTCTCATCCCACTGAGCTACAGCATGTCAAATTCAACCTGTTCAAAATTAGAGTCTGCATTACAGTTGGTTTCTCAGCCTACTGAAATCACACTGTTGCCAGCCCATCTCAAAAGGGATCTCATCCATAAGTTCTTCCTTGATCCCAATAATCCCAGAGCCTCCAAAGCACTTTGTTCAAACTTCATGGGTGGCAAATTATCCCATGGTCTTATACTTTTTTGCATAGTATCCTATTACTACATAGCTTTGTAACCTTTCTCCCTCAGTGTTCTCATCTGTAAAATCAGGCCTTCATTGTAAGGTACTCATGAGAATTAGATAAATTAACATGAAGTGTTTAAAACAATGTCTGAGACAAGATGAGCCACTCAATAAATTAAGTTGTGATTATCCATGTACTATGAACTCTTTAAAAGTGGGGACTGTGTTTTACTCATTGTTGAATCTCCTGTAGTATCCAGCACAGCAATTTGCACATAATAGATGCTGAAGATGTTGCTGAAATGGGTAATAGGAAAGATTCATGTATTCAGAACTTTTAAAAATGTAGAATTCAAAAATCTTCTGCAGTTCAGGATTTATTAGAAAACAAGTGCTGGAGGAAAAAGGCAACTTCCTGAGGGTCTCACACCACTCTTATATATAGCCCCATATGGCAGGAGCTGACATTCATGACAGCCTTGATGGCCATTACTATTATAAGACCTTGAAGAACATTTTGAATCACCAGATTAAATTGTACATAAACGTTTGGTCCTAAGTAAATTTTACTGTGCCAGAATTATTACTCAGTTATTATTTTAAAAATGGTAATTCTTACTTAACCATGATTTCAGAGTTAATGAGAACTTGAATTCTCAGTTCTTCCAGATGAATGAGCTTCCAGAGTTGACGAATGAATTGGCACCATGGCTCCAACTATGAGGATTTCTTTTTCTGCTGCAATGTGGATGCATGTTCTGGTTCAGGATGAATGCGTATGTAAAATTAAGCCATGATAGAGAGCTCTTTCAGATTTGTGCTCTTTCTTTTTTGCCTCTATTGATGGCTGGGTTGTTAGGTAACACCTGAATTTAACTACCTCCATCTTCAACCACTGAGGTCAAAGCTGCAAAATTGTGTGTTTGGGAAAATACTCAAATCCTCTGCAGTTAAGTCCTTGGACTCCCTATGTTCTTCCAATAAATGCCTATTTATGGTTCCTATACTTCAGTGGTTTTTTACTTTACTAGCAACCAAATAGTCTTGCTAAATCAGCTCTGTTCCTGCCCTAGACTATAGGGAGCGGACACAGAAACACAGGAAAAGCAGTATGGCTCACTGGTAAGGGCCCAGGACTTGAAATCAGACAAAAAAGTTTCCAAGTCCTTGTTTTATCACTTAATAGTTTTATAAACTTGTGCCAGTTATCTAAACATCTTTAGTTTCAGCTTCTTCATTTGGACAATAAGTATAAAAACATAAATCATGTAGGACTTTAGAAATTCTGAGGATTAGAAATAATTTTGTGAAGAGCCCAGCATAGGGTCTGGCTCAATGACACCATATTATTGCTAAAAGGTTTCATTTTAACAGTCTTAAAATAATGGTTTTTAAATAATCTATTTACTAATAAATCAGAGAGCTAAAATTATATATGTCAATTGGCTAACTACATTTAGTAGGATAACCAATTTAGAAAATAAAGAAAATTAAAAATAAGGTCAATGTTCATAAAAATGAAAAAAAGTAAATGTACTTTACCTAAGAAACACTGTAAGACCAGGAGGAAATGCTCTTAGTTTATCCCTCTTCTTTCCAATGAAGGTTTAAGATCCTACCATAAACTAGGCACCCACATGGATTCACACAGATAACCTAACAGAATATAACGGAGTCCCTGAAGAAATCTCCATTTATTCTATTGGGAATGTATTTTGTGGTAGCCAGCATCGGGGTGTTCTCTCCCACTTAGGGGAAACAAAAAGCCATGGGCTACATTTTACTAAGCAAAAAGGAAGTCAGGATCAATTTGCCACCAAGAGATTATAGTCAGGTAGATTCCCTTGTGATCAGAGTACTTCAAAAAAAATGTATTGAACTGAGAAGTACTGCAGCATTTCTGGGTAGTTTGATGGGAGTCATATGAGAAATCATATACTGCCTATTTCAATTTCTAGTTATCTCAGACTAGATATATCACACTCATTGAGCAATTTGTCCATATAAGAATTTATACACCAAAAGGCTATTTTGCACTGAACCATTAATATGAGTTCTGGTGAGTACCAGAAAGAAAATACAGAGATAACTAGAAGTTTCTGACAAGTGTACATGCCCTGGGGTGTGTGTGTATGTATTGGGGAAAGCCTCATCAACTCAATGGAAACATTTAATTTTTAATTTTCAAAGTTACTTTGTGAATATAGAGCCAAGAATAATTTTCTGTGATAGTTGAAAGAACAACAAAAATGTTCTTTATTACCTGGGCTTTCTCCCTGACGGTCTTGGAGGGCTGGCTACGTCCTTTTTCTGAAAGTTTCTGTCCTGTCAGAAGGCTCTCTCCACACGATGCTACTTCTTCTGTTCTGGTAATAATGGAGAGGGGACCGAGAAGGCCTGGCCTAGGCCCTCTCTCTGTCAGCCTGGCCTGACCCTCAGACTCACAGCTGCTCTGCTTCCCTCTGTTGAGAGCTCTGCCCAGTGCAGTGGTAAGGTGAGCTCACCATTCAAACATTTTTCCCCTCAATCTATAGGCTGCATTTTCATGTTGTGGATTGTTTCCTTTGCTGTGCAGAAGCTATTTAGTTTGATGTAGTCTCACTTGTTTATTTTTGCTTTTGTTGCCTGAGCTTTCAGTGTCATATCCAAAAAATCCTTGCCAAGGTCAATGTCAAGGAGCTTTCCCCCTATGTTTTCTTTTATGAGTTTTATGGCTTCAGGTCAAATATTTAAGTCTTTAGTCCATTTTAAATTGATTTTTTTATATGGTATAAGATAAGGGTCCGATTTCATTGTTTTCCACGTAGATATCGTTTTCCCAGTACCATTTATTAAAGAAACTCTCCTTTCCCCCCTGGGTATTCTTGGTGCCCTTGTCGATAATTAGTTAACATCTGCTTGGGTTTACTTCTGCACTCTGTGTTCTGTTCCATTGGTCTGTGTGTCTGTTTTTATGCCAGTACTATCCTATTTGGATTACCATAGCTTTGTAATATGATTTGAAATCAGGAAGTATAATTCCTTCAACTCTGTTCTTTCTCAAGATTGCTTTTGCTAATCATGGTCTTTCACGGTTCCATATGAATTTTAGAATTGCCTTTTCTATTTCTGTGAAAAATGCCATTGGAACTTTCAGGATTGCAATGAATTTGTATATAATTTTAGACACTTAAAAATGTTAATTCTTCCAATCCATGAACATAGAATATCTTTCTATTTGTGTCTTCTTCAGTTTCTTTCATCAATGTCTTATACTTTTCAGTGTATAGATCTATTACCTCCTTGCTCAAGATCAAAAGCTTTTGCACAGCAAAGGAAACAGTTAACAAAATCAAAAGACAACTGACAGAATGGGAGAAGATATTTGCAAACGACATATCAGATAAAGGACTAGTGTCCAGAATCTATAAAGAACTTAGCAAACTCAACACCCAAAGAACAAATAATCCAATCAAGAAATGGGCAGAGGACATGAACAGACATTTCTGCAAAGACGACATCCAGATGGCCAACAGACACATGAAAAAGTGCTCCATATCACTCGGCATCAGGGAAATACAAATCAAAACCACAATGAGATATCACCTCACACCAGTCAGAATGGCTAAAATCAACAAGTCAGGAAATGACAGATGCTGGCGAGGATGCGGAGAAAGGGGAACCCTCCTACACTGTTGGTGGGAATGCAAGCTGGTGCAGCCACTCTGGAAAACAGCATGGAGGTTCCTCAAAATGTTGAAAATAGAACTGCCCTATGACCCAGCAATTGCACTACTGGGTATTTACCCTAAAGATACAAACGTAGTGATCCAAAGGGGCACGTGCACCCGAATGTTTATAGCAGCAATGTCCACAATAGCCAAACTATGGAAAGAACCTAGATGTCCATCAACAGATGAATGGATCAAGAAGATGTGGTATATATACACAATGGAATACTATGCAGCCATCAAAAGAAATGAAATCTTGCCATTTGCGACAACATGGATGGAACTAGAGCGTATCATGCTTAGCGAAATAAGTCAAGCAGAGAAAGACAACTATCATATGATCTCCCTGATATGAAGAAGTGGTGATGCAACATGGGGGCTTAAGTGGGTAGGAGAAGAATAA
>NC_081569.1:105504755-105660695 GCF_022355385.1 Mustela nigripes
GACTCTTAATCTCACAAAACAAACTGAGGGTTGCCGGGGGGAGGGGGTTTGGGAGAAGGGGGTGGGATTATGGACATTGGGGAGGGTATGTGCTTTGGTGAGTGCTGTGAAGTGTGTAAACCTGGTGATTCACAGACCTGTACCCCTGGGGATAAAAATATATGTTTATAAAAAATAAAAAAATTAAATAATTAAAAAAAAATTTTATTCCTAAGTATTTTATTCCCATTATGCTATCTTAAGTGGGATTTTTTTCTTGATTTCTTTTTTGGATAGATGAATATTGGTGCAAAGAAATGTAACTGATTTTTGTACATTAGTTTTGTATCCTGCAACTTCACTGCTTTAACAGTTTTTTATATGTGTATATAATCTTTAGAATTTTCTACATGTAGGATCATGTTATCTGCAAATAGAGATTATTTTACTTCTTCCTTTTGATTTGGATGTCTTTCATATCTTTTTCTTGTCTGATTGCTTTTGCTAGTACTTCCAGTATTGTGTGGAGTAGAAGTGATTAGAAAGAGCTTTCTTTCCTTGTATCATATCTTAGAGGAAAATCTTTCAGTTTTCCCCATTGATCATGTTAGCTGTAAGCTTTTCATAAGTGATCTTTATTGGTTAAGAAAATTCCTATTATACCTATTTCTTTAACATATTTATCATGAATAGATGTTGATCTTTACCAAATGGCTTTTTCTGACTCTGAGAGGATTATGATTTTTTTTTTTACATTTAATTTTGTTAATGTGGTACATCACAGTGATTGATTTGTGTATGTTAAATCAAACTTGTTTCCTAGGAATAAATCCCACTTGGCCATGCAATATCTTTTTTTAAAAAAAAGATTTAATTATTTATTTATTTGAGATGGAGGAAGGGGCAGAGAGAGAGAGAGAGAATCTTAAGCATATTCTGTGCTCAGCATGGAGCCCAATGCTGGACTTGATCTCACAACCCTGAGACCATGATCTGAGTGAAACCAAGAGTCAGCTTAAAAATCTGAGAAACTCGGGTGGGCCAAAAATACAATCTTTTTGATGCTATTTTTGAATTCAGTTTGGTAGTATTTAAAATTGAGAATTTTTGTATCTATGTTCATCAGAGACATTGCACTATAGTTTTCTTGTAGTGTCTGTCTGGCTGTGGTATCAGCATAATGCTGGCCTCATAAAATGAACATGGAAGTAGTCTCCTTTCTTGGAATAATTTAAGAACTGGTATTTATTCTTTGAATGTTTGATAGAATTCACTGTGAGCCATATGGTCCTGGGCTTTTCTCTGTGAGGAGGTTTTGACTACTATTTCAGTCTCCTTATTTGTTACTGGTCTGTCCAGGCTTTTTATTTCCTCTTGATTCAGCATTGGTAGGTTGTATATTTCTAGAAATTTATCCATTTCTTCCAGGTTATCCAATTTGTTTGCGTATAATCTTTAATAACAGTCCTTCATGGTCCTGGGCACCTGGGTGGCTCAGTCGGTTAAGCAACTCCTGATTTTGGCTCAGGTCATGATCTCAGGGACTGGGATTGAGCCCCACCTTAGACTCCATGCTCAGTGGGGAATCTGCTTGAGGACTGTCTCTCCCTCTTCCTTTGCCCCTCCCCCTGCTCATGCTCTCTTTCTCTCAAATAAATAAATCTTAAAAAATAGTCCTTTATGATCCTTTTTATTTCTGGAGCATCTGTTATAATGTATGTTCTTTCATTTCTGGTTTTTATTTTTCTTTTTTTCTTAGTCTAGATAAAAGTTTGTCAATTTTGTGTATTTTTTCAAATAAAAAACACTTAGTTTTGTTGTTTTTTTCCTATTGCTTTTCTGCTTTCTATTTTATTTCTGCCTTGATCTTTATTGTTTCCTTTTCTCTGCTAACTTTGGGTTTAGTTTAATTCTTCTTTTCTAGTTCTTAAAGGTATAAAGTTAGGTCGTTTATTTGCGATCTTTCTTCTTTTTTAACGTAGGCATCTATCTATAAACTTCCCTTAATACTGCTTTTATTGCATCTCATAAATTTTGATAATTTGTGTTTTTGTTTTCATTTGTCTCAAATATCTTTTAAATTTCCTTTTGGTTTCCTCTCTGACTTAGTGATTGTCCAAGAGTTTATTATTTAGTTTCTACATATTTGTGAATTTTCCCATTTTCTTGTTTTTAGTGATTTCTAGTTTCATTCCACTGTGGTGGGAATTGATACATGGTATACCACTTATCTTCTTAAATTTGTTAAGACTCATTTTGTCAGATAACATTTAATCTCTCATGGAGAATGTCTTGTGTGCACTTGAGAAGACTGTGTATTTTTCTGCTGTTGGTTGAAAAGCTCTGAGTATGTCTCTTAGGTCTATTTGGTCTATACTGTTGTCAAAATACCTTGTTTCAAAATTTTGATCTTTCTGTCTGGATGTTCTGTCCAGAACATTGCTGAACGTGGGATGTTGAAGTCTCCTACTATTATAGTTTGCTGTCCATTTCTACTTTCAGATCTGTCAATATTTGTCTTATATACTCGGGTATTTTGATGTTGGATGCATATATTTTATAATTGTTATATGTCCCTGATGAATTGACCCTTTCATCATTGTATCATGACCTTCTGTGTCTTTAAATACAAATTTTGACTTAAAATCTACTTATCAACGAGTTTCATACTTTAGCTTCTTATGTTGCTGTGTAGTGTCCTTTAATTTCTACTTGAAAAACCCTGGTTAACATCCTAGAAGGGCTCATTCCAGCAAAAAATTCCTTGAGAAGAAATCTTGTGGCCCAGGATACAAAAGAATTCATTTCAATGTATTCGTCAAAGAAAAAGTGGTCAGCTAAACTAATACTGTAATATTCAATATACTGAATTAAAGAAAAATCAAAAAGAAAAAAATCATTTTTAGGAGCTTGAAAATGGTACCAATATAAAACAGTAGAGAGGCAGGTTGGAGTCTGAAGCCTCGATCAGCTGAGTGCTAAACCAACTACTACACTGACTAACAACAAGATACCAATGGTGGCTCTTTTGTGTCCCCTGCCTGCTTCTCTATACTCTGACAAGAATGCTAAAGTTTGAGTGTCGGGAGCTGCTCTATTCAATGACAGGGCAGTGACTGCTGGAACCCTGTAGTAGTGAAGAAGGGCCCAGTACTCAGCCAAACTCAAGTACCTTTGAGTAAGGGAGGAGCCATTCCACTTCTTCTCAGCAATAATTCCCTAGTGGGGAACAACTGGACAAACAGGCCCCGGCTCTGCATAGGAGGAAAAGTCTACACAATGGCATAAAGGCGGGTGGATGTGAGGGCGGGGGTGGTGTTATGGGTTGAATTGTGTCCTGCCAAAAAGATAAGCTGAAGTTCCAAACCCTGGCATATCAGAATATGGCCTTATTTGGAAATAGGGTCTTTTATAGAGACCATCAAATTAAAGTGAGGTCATGAGGGTGGGCCCTGATCCAATATGGCTGCTATCCTTATAAAAAGAGGAAATCTGGATACAGAGGGAAGGCCATGTGAAGACACACAGGGAGGAGTTGGCCATGGGCCTGGAGTGAGCCATCTACTAGCCAAGGAGCATCACGCATTGCTGGAAAACCCCAGAGGCTAGAAGAGGTAAGAAGGTGTTTTCCTCCTACAGCCATCAGAGAGAACATGGTCCTAACAACACCTTCGTTTCGGACTTCTGGGCTCTAGAACTGGGAGAGAGTAAATTTCTGTTGTGTTAATCCATCCAGTTTTTGGCATTTTGCTAGGGCAACTCCAGGAAACTAACATACGTGGGCAAAGAGCTGAGGATGCATCAACAGTTCTACTTCTTTTATTCCTGAATGAACCATAAAGTGTACCACAGTTTCTGTGTCTACCTAGCCCTCTGGTGGGCTGGCTCATCCACAGGATATACAAATTTTGTACTGTTCACAGCTTTCAGGATAACCTTATTCACTCTGGGTCCCTGGTCGACTCTGTTCTTGGTCCTCTCCTTACCTGTTCATCGGGTCCTCACATTGTATCCATCACCTTGAATATCATCTTGACCAATATTCTGTGCCTCACATTCCATCAGGTAAAATTCTATGCCCACACCTGTCATTTTGTAAAGGCAGGAGTCTCCTCAGGAAATGTTCTCCACCGCTGCCAGTGAATGGAATTCCTCCGGAGATCCTCCTAAAGAGGAATTCTGGGCCAAAAGGAGGGGAAAAAATGGTGCAAATGCAGGTATGGAGGAAGGTTAATTCTACACAATGAAGCCACCTACAGGAAGCATGATTGTGAAGGTTGGAGACTAGAGAGCACACATGGAAAAAGGGTCCTTTTCTGTATCTGGTAGCCATAAAAAATGACAGGGACCATGTCCAGCTAATTATCTTCCTTTCCCACACCAGGTCCTCTGGGCTTTCTCTCCTGAAAAATGGTTCTGCATTCTCCTAAACAGCTAGTCTTAGGCAGAACTGGGGCTAGGGCAAGGGGACCAAGCTGTCTGGGTGTGAAAATTGAGCCACCAACACAGGGTCAGCTTTGGTCTTGAAAGCCTATACCTGGTCAGTCACCAACTCCGAGCCCATCTACCTCCACATTATCTCCTAGCAGTTCCTCTGGGCATAGTGGGTCTTGGCATTTTGGGCTAGGAGAAAGGATGAAGGACAGGAGAATATTTACCTTATATTCTCCCAACAGCTTCTCTGCCAGAGGCCTACTCCTATGTCACCTATTTGGTGTTAGTTATGCTACAATCTTCTTCTACTCTCCAGTATCCTGGAGAGTGTTTTCAATGTGTTTGTGTGACTCTGAGATCTAAAAAAACAAGCTCAAACCCCTTAGCATTCAAGTTTCTTCTTAGTTGTCTCAACCCAGCTTTTCAGCCTCACCTGGCAGTACAGCCTCACCCCAAGCACCTCACACCCCAGTCCAGCTTGTCACGCACTGTTCCCTGTATACGCCATGTACTTCTGAGCCTCAGCATCTCAGGTCATGTTCTGTGTCCATACTGGGATGAATCACCTTCTACCTCTGGAAAAAGCCATACGAGGACCCAGCTGCAAATTTTACCTCCTCTGAGAATCCTTCTCTGCTGCTCTAATCTTGGAAGACAGTTCTTATTTTATGCTGCCTTTTCTTTAGTTCGCATTTCTACATAGCTGCCCTCACCTTCCCCCATATTGGCTGTTGGCACAGTGTCCAGTTGCTCTTGTGGTCGTCACACCACTTTTCAAGGAAGGGGACCTCCATGGGTGTTTATTGAGCCCAAGGTGAAACTTGGGTCAAAGGGTCAAAGGCAGCTTTCTGTAAGTTACAGTTCCTTTTTTCTCCTGCTACTTTTATTTCTCCCACTGCTACTATTTTCACCCACTTCAATTTCATCCTCTTTGACTTTTGACCCTAACAGTGAAATGAAATATGCAATTTTGTTTTTATGAAAAGCAGCAAGCAGTCCTTATAAGATTTGTCTTGGTGATGGCAGGAAGTGTCATCTCTTTTATTCCCAGCCCTGTTCTCAGTGCTTGGCACACAGAAGGTGTTCAAGAAAAAATTACCAAAAGAATGATTTCATAGCAAATAAATTGTTGCATATTATTACAAGACGTTTATAGCTGCAATGGCCACAATAGCCAAACTATGGAAAGAGCCCAGATGTCCATCAACAGCTGAATGGATAAAGAAGATGTGATATATGTATATCACGTCACACACACACACACACACACACACACACACACACAGGAATATTATGCAGCCATCAAAAAAGCAAAATCTTGCCATTTGCAATGACATGGATAGAACTAGAGGGTATTATGCTAAACGAAATAAGTCAATCAGAGAAAGACAATTATCATATGATCTCACTGACATGCGGAATTTAGAAACAAGGCAGAGGATCACAGAGGAAACAAGGCAGAGAAGATAAAATGAAAGAAGGTGAGACCAGAGAGGGTGACAAACCATAAGAGACTCTTAATCTTAGGAAACAAACTGAGGGTTGCTAGAGGGGTGAGGGATGGGGAGATGGGGTGGCTGGGTGATGGACACGGGGAGGGTATGTCTTGTGGTGAGTGCTGGGTGTGGCGTAAGACTGATGAATCACAGACCTGTGCTCCTGAAACAAAAGTACATTATATGTTAATTAAAAACATAAAAAATAAATAAAATATTAAAAATCATAAAATAAATTTCTGAAGGATTTATATCACTTTCCAGTTTTTAAAATATGACTCAAAATATCTGCATCAACCCCGCAGAGTACAACATGAAGCATGCTTCAGTTTTATTACTTTTTGGTGGCTTCGTCAATTCCCCAAAGGAGCATATGCCAGGTTGGGATTGGGCCCTATGGTTCTGGAGCAAGGAACAAAGTGAGCTCTTGCTCTCAGGTTTCCCAAGCTGTCCTTGGAAGACTCTGTTTCTTAGAAATTTTGCATTTTCTGGTCATACCACAAGAAGAGAGGGAGAAGGTTTTACATTTAGTAACATTTATTTATGCATTCAGTATCAAGTACATAAGTGCAAATATCCAGAGTCCATAATTAGGTCCATTAGGAACTACAGAGAAAGTAATACAAATTGTAATAAAGTTAACATGCTGGTACTTTTTACCATACATGTAAATCAGCCTGTCAGTCCCACACAACAAAAGTACTGCATGTTTTTGGGGGGAGGGGCTGTTATTCATTTATTTAATTATTTTAAGTTATACAAAACTGATTACCAGAAGTACGGCCGACTGTTTTTATTTTTATGTTGTGTGTTGGAAAAACACTAAAACATCAGTCTACAATTCTATATATTGTTATTAAAGATGAATCCAACCAGCAACCCAAGGACATGTAAGCGGTTTCCACTACTGCATCGCTGCACTCGGCGGGAAAGGCCTAGCCACAGGGGACATTAGAAGCTACAGAAGCATTGCAGAGAGGAGGAGGAGAACACCGAAGAAGAAAAAATAAATTGGGCTCTCACCATCATGCACTTTTTTTTTTTAGCAACACAAAATTAAAACCACATCTAATACACTTTCTCTATACTTTAGTGCTTGACACAAGTGACTCAAATATCCTAAGAGTACAGGAACAGCCTGAAAACAGCTGTTGAGAGTTTGTCTCTAAGATGATGGTATTGGGGGGAGAAACAATCAATTTGCAGTAACATGTAAGAACAGAGCTGTTACCACTCCACACATTCTGGTTTGTGTCCAGTCCCCGGTGGGATATTGATTTACTCAGCATGCCTTTTAGCGCCTGGGATTTTAGCCTGAATCCTGAAAAAAGACAATATATAAAAAAAAAGTGGTAAGTCACAAGTGTCATTAATGAAATCATTCTGTGACTTCATTGGTGCTGCTGTTTTTTTTTTTTTTTTTTTTAAAGATTTTATTCATTTATTTGACAGAGAGATATCACAAGTAGGCAGAGAGGCAGGCAGAGAGAGAGGAGGAAGCAGGCTCCCCGCTGAGCAGAGAGCTGGATGTGGGACTCGATCCCAGGACCCTGAGATCATGACCTGAGCCGAAGGCAGCGGCTTAACCCACTGAGCCACCCAGGCGCCCGGTGCTGCTGTTTTAATTAGTTGACTAAATAGCTTAATATTCCAAAAGATATGATAGCAAAGTAGGAGTGTTTAAGAATGCATTTCTATGCAGCAATAGAGACACATTTCTGTGTGTTGAACTGAGACCCAGGCTCCATCCATCTACTCTTCATAGAGAAGGTAGTGGCACTAAGGTCTTCCTGACCCGGTCTAGGACTGTCCTCCACACTCCTCTTCAACCGATCTCTAGGCAGTAATGGGCTGATGATGAGAATGATGATGATGATGATGATGTCTACTATTCATTGAGTGTGTCTTATGCCCAAGTCAGAATACTTTACAGACAATATCTCATTTAATCACCAACAACCTTAACAGTTAAGTATTAACATTCCCAGTGTGCAGATAAGGAAACAGGTTCACAGAGTCAAATAACATCTATAACAAACTCAGAAAGCTGAAAATGCCAGAAATGGACTCAAGCTAGCCTGACTCCAAAGATCACATTCTTAAGTGTTTCACTAAAATGGTGTGAGTTCCTGTGCTGAGAATTAGTCTAACATGGAGTCAGAATCTCAAAGCCAAAGAAGCCTTAGAGGTAAGACACCCAAGAAATTTTCTTCAAAATATAGTGTCAGACAAAACTGGTTCTCTCTCTCTTTCTCTCTCTCTTTTTTTTTTTTTAACAATTTTATTTATTTACTTGACACAGAGAGAGAGAGGTGACAAGCAGGCAGACAGAGAGAGAGGGAGAAGCAGGCTCCCTGCTGAGCAGAGAGCCCCATGCAGGGCTCAATTCCAGGACCCTGAGATCATGACCATAGCCAAAGGCAAAGGATTAACCCACTAAGCCACCCAGGCACCCTAAAACAGGTTCCCTTGAAGAACTTCTGTTCCTTCCTTTCCGATAACAAGACTTATCTATGTAACTCACTTAGATTCTCTTTTTGCTCTAGCTACCAAGCTCAGAGCCAAATCTGAATAAAACCAATTACAGAAACCATGGTAGTCCTCATGGGTAATGCTTTCTTTCTTTTCCTTTCCACAGCCCGGATTGCCAATTTTAATCTAACAATTGATTGTACATGTATGTTCATACACTGTATGTTGTCTTCTCTCCTTTTACTCCATCTTAACAGACCTAGACCCTTATCACTTTCTGTGAATTATGATCGCCTCCCAGCTAATCTGATTGCCCTGTCTCCACTCTCTGGTTCAACTCCCCTCCCATTAGATTGTCATTGTGATCTGTGCAAAACACAGCTCTGATTACATCACGCTGGCATTAAAAACAGCAGGGGCTGGCCATTTCCCATTGCGGCAGAGTCACTCCTTAGAGCATTCCACACTTGACCTCAGCCTCTTTTCTAGACTCTTTCCAGTTGATCTTTCTACTCATGTAAGCTTTAGACACAATGCCTGACTGACTGTTTCCTACGTGACCTACATTTTCATGCTTCTGCCTCTGCTTTTATATTGTTTCTACTTCCTGCAATGTCTTTCCCCTCATCACCCACCTGATGAATGTTTACTCATCCCTCAGAATTGTAACAGACAGAATGTTTGTGTCCTCCTGTCCCAAATTCATATGTTGAAACTTAACCTCTAACATGTTAGTATGAGGAGGTGAGGCCTTTCAGAGGTGTCAGGTCATGAAGGTGGAGCCTTCATGAATAGGATTAATGTCCAGTAAAAGAGACCCCAGAGAGAGCTTCCTTCCACTTCTACCATGTGAGGACACAGCGAGAAGTCTGTAAGTTGGAAGAAGGTCCTGGCGAGAACCTGAGTGTGTGGGCACTCTGATCTTGGACCACCAGCCTCCAGAACTGTGAAAAATAAACTGGTGTTGTTTATAAGACACCCCGTCTATGGTACTGTGTTATAGCGGCCAGAGTTAAGACAAAGGCCTTCATTTTAGTGAGGATTTAGTGTCATTTCCATTATCCCTCCAGGTAGGAACAGTTATTTCCTTATCTCCCGGACCTTCACATTTTATACAACCCCAGTGCAGTTCTTACATTGTCTTACCCTTATTTTTTAATAGTTTTGTCTACATCGAGAGGCTGAGAGCTGTACTAGGGTGGGGATCATCTTATTCATCTTTATACCCTCTGTGCCTATTAACATGCATTACCTGGGAGGGACATCACAGGTATGGCTCTTTTTGGGACCAACCAGACAATCAATAAAATAAAAATTAATAGATGTGATTTTCTCAAGATCCCCAAACTAAGAATCGGACAACTTAGGACTAGAATTTCTGTCTTCTAGTTTCTAGGCTATTCTGGTGTTTAGCTGTGCTCCTGTAATGGTGTTGCTATAGTTCCCCAAAACACAGCTCTAATTGCCAAAAAGTCACCTGGAGAGTTCATTAAAGTATAGATTCCAGGCCCCCAATCCTAGAAATTCTAATTCAATAGGTCTGTTTTAAGAGTCTGCGAACTGGGGTCTTAACCAGTTTCTCCAGGTTCCAGCCCCACCAACTTTCGTGCTATAACATGCTGCCATTTCTTAAAACAAAAATAATGAATACTTTAGCTTCAAATTGTTGATTTTCATCAGTTCTTAGTTGAATTTGGGTCCAAGATGATAATTTCAGGCATTTTGAAATGTGCTGTAGATCTGATCTAGATCCAAGTTCACCATGAATTTAAGAGGAGGAATATGAACTTTATGTACTTTAGGAGAGAACCAAAACTGATGATATGCAAATCGAATAGCAGAAGAACTTTAAAGTGGTTTATTTTTGTTTTGTTTCATATATCTTTGTCTGTCTAAAATACTTCCCTCTAATTCTGATCACCTAGGTCCAGCATGATTCTAAGATTGTGAGAGGAAGTGTGTGTCAACAAAATCTAGCCCTTTTATGTCATCTATTTCCTGTGGGAGCCTAGGTCAACTTTTGATGAAAACGAAATTGCTAATAAAATGACAACATAAAAACTATCATTTTAGAAGGACATATATATATATACAAACACTAATTTAAAAGTTATGGAAAACTAAGATTAATGCCTACGTTAGCTGTGGCTACTTACAACTGGAATTTTTATCTCCTGATATATAAAGTGACCATAAAGTGGAGTCTACACAAGACTCAGGTTTAAAAAGCGATGGTGTTAATTAAGTAAGCCAATAAACATATGCATTTGTAGAGTCTAAACGATGTAATGGCAAATATAACAGCTGTTACAGATTTTTTAAATTTCTCACGTTTTCTAAACCATTGAAATGGTTTATAAAATCAATAGCATTTATTGTTGAAAATGTTTGTTAACTTGATTGTTTTTATTTCAATTAAACTGTTAGAAATTAATTTTAGTTTTTGAATCAGGCTTCCTTTTTTCCTCCAAAAGAAAGTTGTTCTTAGACATGAGCTAGTCTCCAGATAGAGTTGAACCTCATTCACTCATTAAAACTCATTCATCATGATACCTGGGCTAAATCACTGAAAGCTTTATTTAATTGAGAATCTTAAAACGTATACTTATTTTCTGAAGTAATGTGATTGGAAAAGATATGAATGCATGACTCAATGATGATAAATGAACTTAGTATTTTATTATCCTTTTATGACCCCTCTCTAATCCCCACAAACTCCAGCCTAAGGCAGTCTCTCCTTTTTAGGAATTGTACTATGTAACTTACTTTGCCACAACAGCATTTATGTGAGTCCTCACAAGTCCCAGATATTGGTCAATCTGTGCCTGCAAAGAGGAAGAAATCATGAGCACACTCAAAGGTCACAAGGTCAAAATTTAAGGTGAATATTTGACATCACGTAGGACTTACCTGGTGCTTAACATACACTACAGGTAGAGTGAACATTGAAACCACAGCTGGGATGAAAAACAAATAGAGTATTAAAATTCTGACAGCAGTGAGGATAAGCTTTCAGATACATTTTTATATAATTATGTCATCTTATAACATTATTTTATAGTAGCTAGCATTTTAGCTAAAAGATGGCAGGGCAGTCCATAAGGAAAATAAGAGGATGCTGAGCATTTGATAGATATTAAGCCATTACTCCTGGAATGAGGATGGACTGTACACTCTGACAATTCAGTCTATAACTGACTATTGCAAACAGATAGTGATTGGAAACCAAATAAAACTGCTGGGCTTGAAGAGAAAAAAAAACACTCTAGACTAAGGAATTCTTTATTAATGTGTAATATATATTATATTCTCTAAAGGAACTATGACAGGGAAAATGCCATGTACTATGTGGCGCTGGTTCCTGGGAATCTATGACAACAAGATCCCAGCTAAGAGCCTAGGAAGCTCTATGCTCATGGAGCGTGTGAAGGAGACGTAACAGGCTTGTCTGTCCTTACCCATGAGCAGCAGGGTCAGCCCGTTGAAGAGAGCGCCAACGTAAGTCAGGAGCCACATCAGGACTGCAAACTGAAGAACGGCATGATTATCAGAGCTTCTAAAACCATTTGTGACAGATGGAGTCTTATCTCATTGACTTCTTTGAGATTAAAATTGGGGGAAAATACACCATAATTTCAATGGGAAATGTAAGCGTTTAGAGCCTTTGGATCTCTTTGTTAGAAGATTTGTAGGACTCATGAAATAATAAGGCAGGGGTCAGCAAATAGCAGCCCTTGGCCTGTTTTGGATGTGCCTGAGAGTTAAGAATGAATTTTACATTTTTAAATGATTGAATAAAATTGAAGCAAGAACAACATTGTATGATATGTAAAAATGAAATGAAATGCAATTTTCAGAGTTCATAAAGTTTTATTGGCATACAGCCACAGTCGTTCATTTATGCATTGTGTTTGGCTGCTTTCCTGCTCTGATGGCAAAGCTGAGTAGCTGGGAACAGAGATTTAGGCATGCAAAGCCTGAAGTATTTACCATAAAGCCCTTTACAAATAAGGATTGCTGACCCCTGCCCTAGCCCATTATTTTTACATGACACATACAGAAAGATCACTTGAAAAGCCCTAGGGTAGATAATTACGGCATCTCTCTTTAGTCCTTACGTGGAAAGATGTTATTCCAGGAAAGCGTCTTGAGGGCCCAGGCCATGTTACTCATTTTTCCTTCTTCCCTTCCTCCAACAGTTGCTGGACAGTCCCCTGCCACAAGACCCTTTGCCCAGCATGTACAAAGCATTCTGGGAGCATGGGGAACCCATAACAACCTTGCTCAGGCCCAGCTATATCACGACTCACTGACTTCAGGTTTCACCATACACTGCAGGGTGGGAAAAGCAGTGTGTTCAAAGAATCCTGGTAAGTTCATGAGAGTTTCTTAACACCCGGGTGGCTGAGGTCCACTGATTCTGAGGCTCCGTCTCATAGCCCATGCTATGTAAGGACACTTGCCCCTCTCACTATTAGCAGAGCCCAGAGTTTCTTTCATGAAAAAAGAATACACATTTTTCACATACCCAAAACTAGATTTTTTTTTAATTTAACTTTAGGACATTGGCCGAGGAATTAAAAATGATAAGGACAACCTAGTGTGTTGTAAAAAGTACAAAATTAGAAGCTGTGTGGCCCTCAGTTTGATCCCAGCTCTGCCAGTGACTCACTGGGCAACCTCGGGCAAGTGTTTTAGCCTCTCTGAGCCACAGTTTTGGTGTCTGTAAGATGAGGGGATTGGACTGGATGAGCTTCAGCTAGAGGTTTTCTCACTCTAGAATGCCATTAGCACTTTCTTCTTATTCTCTAGTTTGTGGTGGTTTACAGTATACCTTTGGGGAAAATGAAACTCAAGACTATCAAGTGAACGGCATAAGCAACCGTACTTTCAGGGAATCCACCAGGTCCTGGACAAGGAAGAGCCTTCTCAGTTCTTTAAGCGTGTTGTTCACATAGAACTGCAGGCAGTCTGTGTACTTCTGGATCTGCTCCTGAGAAAGGGTGATCTCGAGCTCCAGGTAGGTCCTGTCAAGAAACCACCCCAAAGACAGCTCCATCAGAGGTAATCTCGGAACAGCTGAGTTTTCCTTCTCCCGCTCTGAGGACAGCCGGGCCACCTCTGGGGGCATAGGGCAGCTACTGGGCTATAGGGCACCCCACACACCTACTGCCAGTGCCTGGGGGAACCTGGGAATCTTGGCCGTGAGTGGTGGGCTGTCACTATTTCTGTGTCCCAGAGACTGCATGAAAGTGGGAGCTGATAATTCAGAACAATGGCTAGAGGCAGAGAAAAGCCAGCCCTAAATCAGCCCTTTTGCTGAATTCTCCAGAATCCCTGGCCCACTAGGTAGTTGGGAAAGTCCTCATTTCTCTTGGCTGCATGGAGAGGGATTATTTCTTTTAATAACTGAGATACCTGAAATCCTAGTCACCAATTATTGTTCATTATTAAAATTTTAATATTTCATTTTTAAATTTTGGAAAATACTTCCAAGTTTTATGTAGAGAGCTCTGAAAACTAAAGTGACCCGGGCCATATTCAAAAGCTCACTGTCTCTACTAAGAGCAATATTTTCAGTGACTACATTTTTCAGTTTTTTCAAATGATGACATATGATTATGGGTAGATAAACCAGGCTTCTCAAATAGCCCATCTTCTTGTTTGGCCATGCTCCCCACAGAGGGTCTATCTTCCCTTCCTCCTTCCCGCTCTCTATTCTAAGACAGTACCACATCATCTACCTAGAGGATATTTCTAGAGTTCTTACAGTGCTTAGCTAACTCTGTGAATTGAGATGAAAAAAAAAAAAAGAGCATTTGGCTTGAATTTTAGAGAGTTTACACTGAAAACTTATGGCTTTCCTACTCCTTGGAAAAAAATAGAAAAATGCTTGTTTGTCTAGATAGTAAATTCTGATCCAAAATATACTGAGTCAGATGTTTCTTTTACTGATAAAAAAAACTCAACCAAAGGAAAGTTTTTTATTTTAAATTTGTCTCCTAAAGGAAGATAAAGTAGTTGAGCTAATTGAATGTGTCAGTCTTGGGGGGCCAAGAATGTGAAAGAAACTAGCCTCCTTGGCTGGCTGAGGGTAGAGGCTGGGACAGAGCAGGACTCTGAAGACGCGAACCCTGGTCACAGGCTGGAGCCACTAAATGAGGCACGATGTAATCCTGGTATGAAGACACTTCCCTTCACTTCTCGTACCTTTGGGCTGGGAACTGGAACTTGGATAACCAAGTTACAGCCCAGAAGACCCATTCTTTCTGCATTAGAAGAAGGTCTAATACATCCCAAGGGCAAGGATGCTTGGACTGTAACTGTTTAACACTGAGGCCAGGAACCAGAGGCTGGGAAGGGAGGTTAGACAGGCAGCTTTTCCCCTTTTGTCAGTAAGTCCCCACAACAAGTCATCTTTTCCCCTTTTAAGAGCCTGATGCCCTAAGGCCTTCATTCAGCTGATTGGTGAGGGTGAGTCAGGAGGACTCAGAGGCATCTGGTGAAGGACTGGCTCTGGGCAGAAGCCACTAGCAGCAGCTTCTACAGGGCTCATCTAGGACTCAGAGCTATCCCTCTGTTACAGGAGCCGAGGCCGCCTGTAGGGCCAGCGCCGAGGGAGAGGGTGGCTCTGACAGTCAGTGCTGAAAAACCCTGCCCTCACAAGCCAGAGATGGGGTGGAGTTGGGTGCCACTGGCGGCTCTGTCCTGTTTCATTTTTCCTCTTAGTAGACTGCCTTTAAAAAAACTCTTCCACACAACTGATGAATCACTAAACTCTACCTCTGAAACGAATAATACACTATATGTTAATTGAATTTAAATAAAATTAAGAAAAAAGAACAAAACAAAACAAAAAATTCCTCCTCTTCAATGTTCATTCCAGTCAGATTTCCCCAGGCTAAAAATGCAGAGAAGGGTATACTATAAGACTATTCATGAACCTGCACCCCCCAGAAAGTTGGCCCTTTGGTATTTAGATTTCAGAGACCACAGAAATAAAAATTCAAACACCCTAGTCCTGACTGTATGTGAGTTACTGGCTGTGTAACTTTGGGCAAGTCACTTTTCTTCTTAGAATCTGTTTCCCCACCTGTAAATAGAGATTATACAGCCCTGCCTTCTTCATGGTGTTGGGAGGATTCATTGTTGACCACCACTTAAATTATAAAATGCTGTACACATATAATGGATTATGACTACTATTAATAATAATTAAATATAAAATATTAATATTATATGTAAATTTATGTTACATACATCTATTAATTCATTCGTGGTGATGAAAACTTAAAAAATCAATACAGCAATATGTCACCATAGCAATAACTGAGTGTGTTTTAGAAATTGACTAGAAATATCAGGTATTAAAAGCCAGGGCATTCAAGAGACTCTGAGAGGTCTGTCAGTTCACAGTGACGCATCCCCCAAATGCCCAGGAGCTGACACCGAGTCCGGGGGCAGGAGTCCCATGAGAGGTTGGCCAGGGCCGGTCCAGCTGGGACACTCACTTGAAAGGGTGGCCCTCGTCGGTTTTCTGCACAGCTTGTAAAACAGACTTGTAGATGCGGAAACTGATGGTGGCCGAGAGCGCCGCAAGGGCCAGGTAGGCCACGACGCTCACAACGCTGAACTGGGTCAGGGAGAAGAGCAGCAGCAGGAAGCTCCCAAACACGATCCCGGTCTGCTTGATATCCCGCCAGTAGAGTAGGTCAATAGCTGTGGGGAGAGGAGACAAAGCCACACACACACACACACACACACACACACACACACACTTAATGTGGGCCGTGCAGCTGGGTGGCTGCCTCGGGGCTCACTTGGCAAAGCCGAGGACGCTGCATCTGCCCATCTGGCCTTCGGGTGCCTGAACACAAGTGAGCAGACACAGGGCTTTGGCTGGGGCACTCACTGTCATCGTATTATGCTTTGGAGGCCTCTCTTTCATCCCTGAGAATGGTTCATAAATTCACAGAGAAGAAAAAAGCTGCTGAATCTCCAGCGACCATACCTCTAGGGGTGTGTCTCGCTGGGCTACACCACCTGTGACTTTGAAACAAGACGGAAAGTGCAGAGGTTTGGAAGACCTGTTCTGTCCCTTCGGATGGCATCGATTACATGCATCCTACTGACAAATTTCATGCCTTGGTGGTGGCCTAGAGGTGTGTAGCTCAGTCATACCCACATCCCTGCTGCTAAGAAGGGGCAGTAATGATGAAAACAAAGGTTCTGGAGAAGTGGTCCCTCCATAAGCATGGCAGTGAGTCTGGAGATGCAGCCACAGCCAAAGGTTTCTGAATAAAGATACGGCCTGCTTCAAATGCAAGCTGGTGTGGCCACTCTGGAAAACAGTATGGAGGTTCTTCAAAAAGTTGAAAATAGAGCTACCCTATGACCCAGCAATTGTGCTATTGGGTATTTACCCCAAAGATACAAGTGTAGTGATCTGAAGGGGCACCTGCACCCCAATGCTTACAGCAGCAATATCCACAATAGCCAAACTGTGGAAAAAGCCTAGATGTCCATCAACAGATGAATGGATAAAGAAGGTGTGGTGTGTATGTGTATATTCACAGACACACAAACACAATGAAATATTACACAGCCAACAAAAATTGATATGCAATGATGTGGATGGAAATAGAGGGTATTATGCTAAACGAAAAAAGTCCATCAGAGAAATACAATATTCATATGATCTCACTGATGTGAGGGATTTGAGAAACAAGACAGAAGATCATAGGGGAAGAGAGGGAAAAATGAATTACAAGAAAGGGAGACAAATCACAAGAGACTTCTAATCTCAGGAAATAAACTGAGGGTTGCTGGAGGGGAGGGGGTGGGAGAGATGGGGTGTCTGGGTGATGGATATTGGGGAGGGTATGTGCTATGGTGAGTGCTGTGAATTATGTAGGACTGATGAATCACAGACCTGTACCCCCTGAAACAAATAATATAGGTTAATAAAAATATATATATATAAAATAAAAACATATTAAAAAAAAAGATACGGCCCCCTCCAAAGCAAGCAACACTAAAAAGTTAGTAGCTGTCTCACGAATCCTTGGAGCTGACATTTGGACTAAACCATTTTATACAGCATACTCTATTTGCTCACTTATTATGACTTAAAAAATCTGAAACACGGCTTTAAATTCTGCAGCACATATCTCATTTAGTTATTTCCCTCTTTCACTTAGACACAGAAAAATTAAGTTCAAAAGAACAAAGCCATGATGCTTCAAATACAATACATAATTTAAGTATTTTCAATATCCTAGTCACCAGATTATGAAAAAGGCATAGAAGCCTTGTTGAAGAATGGTACACCAATTTATTTCCCAAGTAATCAAGTCACAATTTTTTTTTTACATTAAGATATAATCGACATATAACATGGTACAGGTTTAAAGTGTACAACACGTTGATTGGATATATTTATATATTGTAATATGATTGCCACCAGATCATTAAACTAATACCTCCACCGTAGCACATAATTACCATTTCTTTTGTGGTAAGAACACTGAGGATCAAGTCTCTTAGCAACTTCAAAGTTTATAATACAGTATTGTTAGCCATAAGCACTGTGCTGCATATGAGGACTCCAGAATTGATTTGCCTTCTAGTTGGAAGTCCGTACCCTTTGAGCAACATCTCCCCAGTTCCCACACCCTCTAAGCCTGGTAACCACCATTCTCTTGTTTCTACGAGTTTGGCTATTTTAGATTCCACCTATAAACGAGATCATAAGCATATTTGTTTTTGTCTGTATTTTTTCTATTAGTATAATGGCTTCAAGGTCGATCCATGTTGTTGTAACAAACAGTCTTTATAGAATGTCACATCAAAAAATTTTCAGAAAGAGAAGACACAAAATTCCCATCTTACAACCAAAAGAAAATGGCAGTTGCTTACACTGCCAGCTTCATGGGCAGGGCACCGGGACGCACCTGGTTTACAGAATTGGATACCAGGTGACCAGGTTGAGGAGAGCAGGGGACTTCTCTCATCATACACAGGTATGTAACTAACTGATTGAAGGAACAGTATCGAAAAGGTCACATAGCCTGTGACGACCCTTTGATGCTATAGGGAAATATAAGGGGAAACAAGAAGTGTGGCAGAGCAAAATATTATTCTCCAGTCTGACTGGAGAGTAAATCAGGGACTGAAGAGGTGGCATGGAGGCTCTTTTAAAACTGGCTAAGGATCCCTCAGCAATGTGAGGCTGGAGAGAGAATTTACTGTTGAGCTGATCTGCCATCCATCCCCACCTACTTCTCATCTACCTGGTCCACCAATGACATGAATGCACAAGATTGCCGTGCTCTGCCATTTTGTTGGGCAAAAATTTGTTCTTTTTCTCTTACAACACTTTTGCGTAGGAAGTAGAGGAGAGAATCATAGGCATGTTTTGATGTGAAGCAAAGATTTTTGTCTCTTTTGAGTGGGGCTGGTTCTACTAGTAGTTTTCCAGGGGCAAAGGAAAAGCAAAGTTGCTCTAAAGCCTCTCTCTTCTCCCTGCCCCAATCACCAATTACACTGACCGACATTCTACTATTAGAAATTCAGTCCTTTAGGTTATCCTTTTTATCTTTATATTTATCCTTTTTATGTTTTTTGTTTGTTTGTTTTGGTTTTTTTTAGTTGCAAAGATCCCAGAAAGGGAAAATGCAATAAAGTTTAGCTTGTCATTAACAACAAAATACAAATGAGTTCTCCAAATGATTTTTGTTTTAGAAGAGTTTGAGAGCAGAGTACTAAGGTAATAATCCTTTTCAGGTGGAGAAGAGGGATCTTTTAAAAGACATAACACAAGAAACCCCTGGGCCTCTGAGGATAGGTGATAGAAGGGTGAGGAGAAGGGGTCTCCACAGAAGCCTAGCGCTCCCTGTGGTTGAGTGGATTTGGAGCAACAAATTGAAGTAAGCCTAGGCCTATGTCCAGACCAGCAGGGCTAAAGGCCCCTGGGGAACTGAAGCCTCCTAGCATTTATTCTGTTTCAAGTAGGGGAGGGTGGTGTGGAGAATAAAAAGACAAAAACACCACCATTATCTGCAATGTTGCCTCTTCCCCATTTTGTTCAATTTATTCAGTATTTATTGGGCAAGAACTTTTTTTAAGGGCCAGGCTTTGTGCTAGGTGCCAGTAATAACAAACCAATGCATTGTTTAAAAAAAGAAACCCACTGCGCAAATAAGTTGTAATCTGTTTTATGACACCCACAGATTCACATGGCAGACATGTTTAGAAACAAATACATTATAAGACAGCATGATTTGTGCTAAAGGGGGCACTCCTTAGTGGTAGAGAAAGCAGGCTTACCCACCTCTGAGATGAGGTGAAGGGGCACGGGAGACCCTACAGAAGTCTTCAGGCAAAGAAAACATAAAATTTGCTACTATCAAGTGAACCTCCACTTAAGTTGCTTAACACTTGTTAAAAATGGTGTACCCTTCTAGAAAAGACTTCTGAATCTCTGGATACCTGGTCAAACAGCTTGAGAATGGCAGGCATCAAGCAGGGGCTTGCCTTATGAGAAGAAACTACGGACAGAGAGTGGACTGTTAGCTAAACAGTATTAGCTCGGCATAGTCATTACACAACAGGTGTTTCGATCAATGTGTTAAGTTTGCTGGAGGCTTCTAATGAGGAGGTTAACAAAAGCGTAATCTTATGACATAAATGGGATGTTTATTCTGGGTACCTTGTGGCACGGTAATCTACGTACATAGATTTTGAAATGTTCAAAGCACTTTTAGACGTTACTGCATTTAAACTTCACAATCAACTGTACTGGATAGGTATATAATAGGTATAACAGATGAAGAAGATAAAAGTTAAGAAATCTGTCTTATGGGAGTTAATGGGAGAAGATCAAACCCTAAGTTTGCTGCTTCCTCCAAAACACAAATTGCCTCTCTCACATTATGTGGTTATAGGCTGAATGTTCCCGAAGCATGCAAAATTAATTTGGCTAAACTGATTTATTTAAGTCTCCTTCCAGAGCTCTATATTTAAAGTGCAAGTTTGTAAGATACAATTATTGGTCATCTATTTATCTAGTAAAACCAATCATAAAATTTTGTGCCTTTTTTTTTTTTAAGATTTTATTTATTTATTTGACAGAGAGAGAGAGAGAGAAATCACAAGTAGGCAGAGGGAGGGGGGGGAAGCAGGCTCCTTGCTAAGCAGAGAGCCCAACTCGGGGCTCGATTCCAGGACCCTGAGATCATGACCTGAGCTGAGGCAGAGGCTTAACCCACTGAGCCACCCAGGTGTCCCTCTGTGCCCGCTTTTTTTTTTTTTTTTAAGATTTTATTTATTTATTTGACAGACAGAGATCACAAGTAGGCAGAGAGGCAGGCAGAGAGAGAGGAAGGGAAGCAGGCTCCCTGCTGAGCGGAGAGCCCGATGCGGGGCTCAATCTCAGGACTCTGAGATCATGACCTGAGCCGAAGGCAGAGGCCTTAACCCTCTGAGCCACCCAGGTGCCCCTGTGCCCGCTTTTAAGGAACTGAAGAACTAGCTGGGAGGACTGACATTCATTTTACAAGTGGTGAATGAGTGCCAATATATTTTGTGTTGTTGGAGGTGACAAAAGTTGAGTTCAAGGAAGGGATCGTGCTGGAATTGATGAAAGAGGATGTGGGATGGTTTGTGAATGTAGCGAACGATTTGCTAAGGAGACGGAGTGGATAAAGGGAAATATTATGAAGGATTAATCAACAAGAATGGTGACTAATTAGCCGTGGGAGAAAAGACGAATAGCTAATTAAGGGTGAAGGCAACAATTCAAAGCTGGGTGACTGAGTGATTAGTGTCACTGACAAAAACAGGAAATCAGAGGGTGAGCTGGTTGGGGGTAAAGCGGACACTAGCTTTTAAACCTCCAGGTTCTAATGTGATGACATCAAAGCAGGACATTCAGACAGTCTAGGGAGAGATGAGATAGGGATTACAGGTGAGATGAAGCTGACAATTACAATGCCTCCGAAATTTTTTAAAGGTTAGAAATGATTTATTTTTTTTAGGGTTTGTCATAGTAGCCCTGAGTTAAATGGCCTGTAATATCATAGTCCAATGATGTTGAGATGAATATGTACAGTAGGAAATTGGAAGTACAAGACTGTAATTTAGGAAAGAGGGTTGAATAATTTACATTTGGGTATATTCTGAGTAGAAAGGGTGATTGAGACCATGAGAGTGAAGGAAACTTTCAAGACAGGAGAGACTAAGAAATGCAACTGAGGATGAAACCATAGTTTAAGACTCAAAGAAGTGCAGCTTATCAAAAGAGTCCTGTCTGAGTGTCAGAATGGGGACCCCAACGGTGTAGTTGACAGCAGTCAAGAACAAGGAAGCCCTTCAGGACAAAGAGGCAGACTACAGTGACGGATGCTGAAAACATAAAAAGGTAAATGATAACTGAGAAAGGACTCTGGATTTGGAGATGGAAGGTCATTCATAACTCAGCAGAGTGTACTACCAGTAGTGAGGATGGAAGCCATCTTGTAAAGGGTTGGGTAAATGGTGGGAAATTCAAAGTAATAAGAAAGATGGTGAATACAATGGTAGTTTGGGTGAGTACCAACAAAAGCAAAACTTTAGGTTAAGCAAAGCCTGGGAATATTAACAGAAAGGAAGGAGTGAGCATTTTGGAAAGAGAGATTTGATTGAGCAAAGTCTCAAAGAAGGGGAGAAAGGATGGGATTAATTACAGCTCTTTGTTTTCAAAGGGAGAAGGATGAAAAGAATGGGTAAAGAGGAAGAGACATTTTGGGAACATATGGGTGTGGCTATAGATATACGTTCAGGTGGAAAAGGAACAACATGATGTGGCTGAAAGTGGCTTGAGGTGGATTTACTCAAATCCTGGAAAATGAGTTAGGAGGCTTTCCTGAAACTGAGGATGAGAAGGGTACGGCTTGAAGAGATTAGGAAAGTGCAAACCTGCCTCATTCAGTACAGTAGTGATGAGCCGCATGTGGCTACTGAGTCTATAAGCTACCTATTGGATTTGTAGTAATTTATTTTGGTTGTTGAAAGGCTAATACTCTGGATATGTTGGAGTAATATATTATCACATTCATTTTACCTGTTTATTATTTATTTATTTATTTATTTAACTTTTTGATGAGAAAGCTACTAGAAAACTTAACATTTCTAGTTAGTGGCTCACATTGTATTTCTATTGTATAGTGCTGACCTAGGAAAATACAGTATGTCAAAAAAAGGAATCAATAATAAAACTGCCTGAACATAAAGAGGGTTTGGTTAAAGTTAGGGATCTCTCGTGGATCCAGGCAACAGGGTTGGAGGCTGGGTGTTCCCAGCAGTAGATGGTTGAGCTGAGTGAGCCAGGGCTGTGAACTTGCACAAGCAGCATGGTTGGAGGAGTTGGAAGATTCAAGAGGACAGAATCGAAATGAACAACTCAGGCTCAGGCTGAGAATGAAAGGCTGTCAAAACTTGGGAACTCTCGGGCTGGAAGAGTGGCAATGGCTGCATGTGGTCAGAGTGACAGCAAATGGCCCGTGATGATTCAGTGGGAAGGGTAGGAAGTGGTGAAGTGTGATCAGAGAAGAGACTTTGTGTTCCTGTCTGCTGTGCAAATGATGACTTTTCACATTTTAATTTTGCTTAGAGTGATGTAAACTTGTGTAGGAAGCTTTATAGTAGCTGATCCAGAAGAAATGGATATTTGAATAAAATTTCCTTAAAACCTAAGCAAAAAAATAAAAGTCATTCTGTAACTGTGACAAATTACCCCCAGCAGTCTTTGGGTACAACAAAGTATAGACAGCTTTCTCTTCCTCTAATAATCCTTCTAACGCAGAAGGGTCATATAAGAGGTTAAACACTCGAGTCACATTCACTAAGCACACTCACAAAGGCAGGTAAATTACTGTATCGCTTTGCCAAGTATAAAAACTAAAGTTATGTTGCTGAAAACCAAGGAGCAATGCATTGGCTTTGAAATGAGAGATGGGTGCATCCTCTCTATTGAGAAATGGACTGGGCTTGGTGATCTCATCATAGTCCCCAAAACACAAGTGGGAGCCCTTGCTACAGCCTGCCTGGGGCTCACCTGGAACTCATTCCGTCAAGGCTGAACTCGCAGATCTGGCAGATTTGAAGAATCCTGATTTCAAATGCAGAAATCAGTGCTACCCTCATTTCCATAATCCAATCAAGGACAGTAAAAAGAAACAGAAGTGACCCAGGGTTTGAATAGAAATAAAATGCTCTGTCAAATTTCTAGAAAGAAAGCCCTTTGCTTTCTTTCATAATTTTTTGGTTTAGGAAACCATTCTAAATGTATCCAATTATATGATCCAGTAGTGGCACAGTATTCAGAAAGTTTGTACAAACTTAAAGACAGTGGTGCAGCTACTCATATTTTATTTATAAGGCAAAATGTGGTATAAGTAGAGAACATGAATGGCAATAAACTATGCGGGATGATCTTCATTATTGCACCATATTCCTAAGTGTATTTATTTATATTCCATTTTGATCCAGTAAAATGCTATGTGACAAGTGAATGCTACTTCATAAAAGGCCAAGTGAGAAAATTCTGTTTATATATAATATCAACATTTCATCAAAGGATTGTTGAAAAATGATATGCTGTTGACTCTAATTGACTTTTCAGCAAGCTTCCAATAATTGACTACAATACTTGACTACCTTCTGAAAAGAATTAGAGGCTTGAAAAACCTCAGTTCTTTACCACCCTGTGTCCAAAGCCGTGGTAGTCAGTTTCTCTGATTTTCATGAGGCCAACAAAATATCAAAACCAAAAGTTAACAAGAGGAAACAGTAGTAACTATCCCTAGTTTAACTTTCCCTCATTTTGCCATCGAACTGGAGAAACATAATGGGAATCAACTTAATAAAAAAACCTTAAACAGGCACAGAGACCTTCAAAGACGACATCTCTAAGTCATGGATTCTATGAGTTTCCTTTGCCATGAAACCATCTCACACATAAGTTTAAACTTTAAATGGTAACCCAGGGGCCCTGAGCCTGGGGGAAGCTGCTGGCAGCCACTTCTGCTGATAAAGGCATCTGCAGTGATTCCATTTTCCAGGCCCTTTCTTCTCATTGCTTAAACACAGCCAGTATGACTGTCAAGAGAAAAATGCCAACACTCTTATTTCTAGATGTTTAAATAATTTTGGGGATATTTTGAAAGAGGAGATACATTACACCCAGCATTCTGTGTGGACAGTAAAAGAGCACAGCATTTAATCCACATGGTAGTTCTAACCACCACCCTCTCCTTATGCTATGAAATTAACACAATGATGCTTAGACCCATGGTCACCTTGATGGGATGTACCTGGCCAGGAAATGAAACAGCAGGGCCCAGTGTTTAAGACAGTGTGGCCAGCTCCTCCTGCTAAATCTTTTAGTGATTGGGCTCATTTGGAGGGGTCTCCACAGGGCAACTGGCATCAGAGGGAGAGATGGCCATATGGAGAGAGAGATAGGCTTTGGGCACAATGGTAGCTGAGGGAAACACATGGAAAGATTTGCAAAGTATTAAATAATGGATGTCCTTGTGTGATTTTTCTTTTTTAAGTTTTCTGACTTGATCAAAATACAAAACTGTTCATTTGGTTGGTGGTACTCAATCATAATTAGCCACAAAATCTTGTCTGGGCCACACCAAAAAATCCATCATGGTACTGAAATAGAAAAGAACCATGGAGATAGATAGCTATTGCTTCCTTTATAAAAATTGAATATATTTAACATTTCTTACTAAGACCATAAGGGCAAATGCTTCTTGAACTAAAATGATAAGGAAAAGGAATGATCTCTCATTGTACCTTTGTTTCTGTCAATAAACTATGTCCTTTTTTTTTTTAAAGTTTTTTTCTTAAAGATTTTATTTATTTGACAGAGATCACAAGTTGGCAGAGAGGCAGGTAGAGAGAGAGGAAGGGAAGCAGGCTCCCCACTGAGCAGAGAGCCTGATGTGGGGCTCGATCCCAGGACCCTGAGATCATGACCTGAGTGGAAGGCAGAGGCTTTAACCCACTGAGCCACCCAGGTGCCCCTATTATGTCCTTCTTGATCCCTATTACCAGTATATTGGACCTGCAGTTTGGTATAGTGTTACCAAAAGCAAGACATGCTCAGTTTAATGGGTAGAACTGTAATAAATTCTAAAAATTGAAACCTGTTATGTTTGTACTTTTCATCTCTTCAAAATCAACATCAGTTTGGGCAAAGAGCTTGTAAGTAATGCTTGAATTACAAGACAACTTTACTCAGATTTAACTTAAAAATATAGTTTAAACATATTTGGAGGACACAGAACTCTATACTTTAAACTTCTAACAAATCTTTTTATTTTATAAAGGTTTTATTTATTTATTTTAGAGAGAGAAGGGGTCTGCCTGAGCAGGGGAGGGACAAAGGGAGCGGGAGAGAGACAATCTCAAGCAGACTCTGCACCAAGTGTGGAGCCGTACATGAAATTTTATCTTATGGCCCTGAGGTCATGACCTGAGCTGAAATCAAGAGTCACATGCTCAACCCACTGAGCTATGCAGGTGTCCCACAAATTTCTTATCTTATTTGAAATATATGCTACAAATCTGGAATATATTTACAATGACCCAGATTTTAATGCAATTATTATTGTTGTCATCTAGGCCAAAGATGGTTTTTAAAGAATTATTAATGTCAAATTCTTAGCTTTCAAACTGTGAGCTTAATTATAAGGCAGTCATGTTTCTTTGAATAGTTGTGTGTACTTTCATAAGAACTGGAAAGATGACCATATATAAATATTAATACTTAGTCAAATGTATACACAACTTGGGAGACCAGGTTGAGATGGATGGGAAATTTTGTGGTCACATACATTTAATAAATTCCAAAAAGACAAGTGCTATTCTGGAAGTCATCTACCCACATTAGCTTTTGTTTGCTGGATTCGGTGAATATTAACTTTTTTTTTTTCCCCAAGATTTTATCCATTTATTTTACAGAGATCACAAGTAGTCAGAGAGGCAGGCAGAGAGAAAGAGGGAAGCAGGCTCCCTGCTGAGCAGAGAGCCCGATGCGGGGTTTGATCCCAGGACCCTGAGATCATGACCTGAGCCGAAGGCAGAGGCTTAACCACTGAGCCACCAGGTGCCCCTTTTTAATTCTACTTTAAGTATAGTAACTTAGAATATATCAATTACTTCACAGATTCTGTTCCCAAATGTATTAACTAGTCTGAAGATGAAAGAGAATTGAATAAAGAATATAATTTCAAATATAAGAAGGAATGGGAAAGAAGGAGGCAGGGAGAGGGAGAGAAAGAAAGAGATAGAGGGGAGGGGGGTAAGGGAGAGAGGGGGAGGGAGAAAGAGGGAGAGACAGAAACCGTTTCAAAATAATGAAGAAGGAGTGACCTCATTAAGATGGAATAGAGGTCTGCAATCAACAATCCTCATGCTTCAGTCATATAGTATCAGGAATATTATTGGGGTTTTTAATGAAATAAATATTAATTCATGGAAATCTGAGAAAATCATAGATTTAAGGATGTAGATTTAGATCAACATTTTTGTCAACCTTTCTCACCCATGACAGATCTTCCTTAAAAAAAAAAAAGACCCTGCAGAGGGTCCACTTGTACAGTCTAAAACCAAACATGAAAGTAAAAAATTATTCTGATCTATTGATGTTTATCACAGACTTTTTCTTAATTTTAGAAGGTAATAGCTCATACAGTAAAGAATCATGTCAGAAGCTCAGCAATTCTCTCATTTTCACATCAGTTTCTTCCATTAAATTACTTCAAATACTTTTTGAAAATATACAATCTTGTTTTATAAAAGCTGTTTTTATTGGCAAGTCCTCTAGCTTCTTGTTAAATGGTATGGAGATATTTGACAATATTCAGCAAATATTAACGCTGATTTAATGCTGGCGGTAGGACTTTGGGTGAGTTGTGACTTTCATTTGAACTCCTCTTTGAATAAATGGAAATTTTCATAATGTGTATGTATTGCTTTTAGAAAAAGATTAAAGCCATTATTCTCTCCCCAATCTTTGGAATATTCCCTTAGAAAAATTTCCTTGAAAATAATCATACACAGTGAAAAAGTAGAGTTTTATTTTTCAATGGAGTAATAGCTACTCATATTTCATATATTATTTGTATAATGAGAGTTTTCTTTCATTAAAAAATAAAAAAGTCCCCAGGGGCACCTGGGCAGCTCAGTTGGTGAAGTGCCTGACTCTGGAGTGTGGCTCGGGTTGTGATCTCAGAGTCCTGGGATGGAGCCCCACATCGGGTTCCATGCTCAGCATAGAGTCTGCTTCAGATTTTCTCTCCCTCTCTCTCTGCCCCTCCTATCCCCCACCACAACCACACACACTCATACTCCTGCACTCATGCACTCTCTCGATCTCTCTAAAAAAAGAAAAAAACATCTCCAGATTCCCAGCTAAGCCCGTTGCCCCATTGGATCTCATTAGAATCCGCAGGGAGGGAGCCTGCAAGTGTAATACTTCTGTTGTAACATTTACACAGTATTATAATGAGATTCTGTCCAAATAAAAGGTGTTTGATAAAAGGTTGTATTGGTCTGCCTTTATGTGAGTATTATCTTGATCAAATGTCATCTTCAAAACACAAGCATTTTTTTCAATTTTTGTCACTACAGCAGACATGTTTTTCCTGTGTATTCTGGGATGCTTGGCTGTTTTCAACTAGCACCTTTCAGAATAGACCACCATGAACAGTTTTTCCACAGAGCACTGTAGACCAGTGTAAAATATTTTATTTTGTAAAAAAACAGAAATACTTTTGAGTTATATTCTCTGGAAAGTGTTTCACCCTTCATTAATATTTTACACACTGGGCAAGCTGTAACTACGGAATGCTGCAATACAGGGTCAAGTGAGAATTGAAAGCCCCAAACAGGTGACAAGAATCAACCCAGTGTATTCCCAAGCATATTGCCAGGTAAATTTGTCAAGCACAGTGATATCTGGAAAAAACTGTCTTTTTTTTTTTTTTCAAATATTTTATTTATTTATTTGACAGCAATCACAAGTAGGAAGAGAGGCAGGCAGAGGGAAAGAGAGGGAAGCAGGCTCCCTGCCAAGCAGAGAGCCTGATGGGGGGCTAGATCCCAGGACTCTGGGATTATGACCTGAGCCGAAGGCAGAGGCTTAACCTACTGAGTCACCCAGGCACCCCTGAAAAAAACTATCTATGAGCACAAAAAGAATGATAGGGATGAGTGATTATGCTCAAACTTTATTCCCCTGCCCCAGTACTATTTGGATTTAGGCAGTATGATAAAGTCATTAACAGCAAAGCTTTCAGAATCAGCCTGCCTTATGTTTGGGACCCAGTTAAGTAAGAGGGCAAATTCCTGGCCCTCTCTGCCTCAAACCCCTCAGTTTCCTTCTCTGTAAAATGGGAGTAAGATAATCATCTCATGAAGGCTTAATTAAAGACATGTAGCAAGAGTTTAGGATAGCTACAGGGACATAGCTGATATTTATAGAGAATTTGGGATGATTAATCGTTGATTGTGGTGAGAATGACAACAATGGCATAAACTGATCAAGACCACTGACTTGCTGATAAATTCTGAGCTCTTAAGGGAAGAAACTATATGAGAAATACCGTGGCAGAAGTCAGTGGAAGTTCACTCCATAACTCAGCACGAGTAAAGGACATGGAGTGCTGTCATGGGAAGAGTTCTGGATTTGAAGCAGGCACCTTCTCACTACTCACTTCAACACTTAGCAAAAAACCGTGGGTAAGTCACTTAACCTCTTTGAGTCTCATGATGACCAAGAGTAAACTGAGAAGCTCCTAGGAGAAGACACTTGGCAAAATGAAAACGATGTAAATGTGGGATTACTAAGCCCACACAATCACCATTACCTGCATAATTCATATTCTTAGAAACATCATTGAGGAAAAAGTTATCTACCATAGAGGCCGATGGCAAAGCAGTGGGAAGTGAGGGGTTCTGTGGTCAGACAGCTGAGGCTTGAATCTAGCCTCTTCTGGCAATACTAGCCATGTGCCTTGGTGGAGGCCTCAGCTTTACTTACAAAATAATAATAAAATTTACACACTACAGGATTTGTGAGCATTAAATGCAATGATGCAAGTAAAGCATTTAGTAAACATGCCCCCAACATATTAGTATTATTGTGATCTGTAATGTTACTATCTCTATAGGTGTCTTATTAGGTTATGGTTTTATTTTGCTTCCATTTCCCTGAGTTGGGTGGGCTTTGGTTTATAACCAATATTGGCAGTGGTATCTTTTTTTTTTTATATTGGAAGCAGGATCTTTGTAATGTATACATGAATGCATTAATATACTGTGATGTAATGTATTACAAAATCTTCATACTAGTGCACTGTGGACTTCAGACTCTCTTTAAGTGCTCCTGTTTCTAGCTGAAATCTTACATGTTAATAAAGTAAATATAAGTTCCTTTTGCATAGGTACTACAGTTCTTATGACAATTGTATCAGTGCCAGTTGAGTCTTCATGAAATAGTCAACGGGCTGCAATTTCTCCATGGAATGTTTAATAATATGGAGAAAACCTGAAGCTCACTTTCTTTATTCCCTTTCACAAGCAAAACTCTCACCTGTAATACTTCTGGAGGACATTTCTCAACAATGGTACCCTGCGTCCTGCAACCATATTCACAGTTGCTCCTACATCACACCCATTTCATTTCTACACCCAACTCTGCTCTGCTGGGCTATGGACTGGGCTCACTAAGAATCATTACACACCAACCGTGGCTTCAACCCCAATTGAGTATTAAACTCACTTGAGGATCCTCAAAAAAAATATTGATACTTGACCCAATTGAATCAGAACCTCTAGGGGTGGGGCCCAGGCATCCTTTGTGTTCCTCAAAGCTCCCCAGATGATACTAATGTGTAGCCAGGGTTAAGAACAGCTGTTTTTGATAATGAGGAACTAACATGAAGAAGATACATGGAAAACGTTAAACAAAAATCTTAATATAGATTTATTTTAAATGAAATTTCTCCTAGTGAAAGAAAAAGTAATAATTTATTTCTTAATATTTCTCTTTGGTGCCTATAAACCCACCCACCCAGTTATTAGTCAATTTTCAAGATAATGGCTTTGTTCTATCTAACAAAAGGAAATCAATGGTACTGAAGATGACCAAAGGTCACGGAGTGTAAAAGACCTACAATGATCTTGCATTAATCTTCACAAGTAGCTGTATATTGAAAATGAAAATGATTGTTTTCAATAGACAAATGATGACATTTGTGTTATTTTCTGATTATAAACAGCCATGCGCTTTTTTAACCCCTGCAGTGAGAAGGTTGACTGAGGCGAAACACATAGGAATATAATGAAAATAGTGTTTTATATCTTGTACCAACAAAAATGAAAATCTGCTATGCTTTGGCATCTACTTTTTGTAAGAATAGAAGAAACCCATAATCATAGTCTAAAAATCAACTTTTTTTAATGTCTTTGCAACCAACCTAAACTTGATATTATATCACGCCATAGTTGTCTGTGAAGTGTTATCAGAATAAACTGGATGAGTCTAATACCTAAGAATGAAACGTCACCAACCATTTTCACAACTGCCTTCTGTATAAAATATGCGACTTCATATCACTGCCATCATTCTCTAAATTATGCCCCTGAATTGCCATCCATTTATTTCCTAGCTTTTAAATATATTAGGACCATTTATTTACTTTTGACAGTTGTATTTCTAATAGACCCACATAATTTGAACTCGACTGTTCCATTTTATGTCACCACCACCCAAACCAACGAATAAGAGATAGCTAATGTGCTCTTAATTCTGACGTTCACGTTTACTTTATCTTTGCTTAAAAAATTTACTTAAGAAAAACCTTACAGGGGCGCTAAAGATGAAAAGCCATTCTATTCTTTCTGTCGTATAAAATGACAAGGGGAAGATGCCAGATTAAAAAAAAAAAAAATCAGCTTCTGCTCCAGAGTATTTTTGGTCCCCTGAGGAACACTGCAACCCTTCAGGTTAAGCCAAATGCGCCTTCTTCAGAACCTTATTTGTTAAAGATTAAAAGACACTTCATCTTATGAATGCCCGAGTTCAGCACGCATAATTCATTCTTCCAAATTCTCTCTTTCTCCTCATAATCTCAAACTGAGCAAGGTGAAGGAGGGAATCTTAATGTAACAAAGGAGAGATGGATGTGTGAAGTATAAGGCTGAATAAAAATGGCTGAAAAGCAATCCCAGCGAGGCTGGAGGGTGGCCACACCCAGTGCTAATATGGACTGTTTCAAAATAAATCTGTTCTATCAGAGGGCACTTTGCACTGCTTTGTATTTCCCCTCTATTTGTATCGCAGATACCCATTCTTAATAAATAGTAGTTACAGGTCACCCAAATGACAGACAAAAACCCTGAAATATTTCAAAGTGAACCATCCTAATATGTGGCTACGCCATCATATTTTCAGGATTTCCAGAGCTAGTCTGCATTTCCAGTCTCCTTTGTGTGACCACAAATAACAACCCTGAAATGGGTGTGTCCCTCTCAAAAGGATGCACTAGAGCTCTCTCACTTAATGGTTGTATCAAGAGATTTCAACCTTTCAGAAATTAAATGGCCTGGGATGCATGGAACAATAAGAAAGCATTTTAACTCCGGGGCTGAGAAGAGATTAAACAAGTACTGAACAATCAACGGATGCCAAAAGAACTCCCGGAGGAGGCAACTGATGCATTATTTAAATTTCTAGCATTACAACAAGAAAACAAAGGGGTGGGGGTGGGGGATTTAAAAAAAAAAAAAAAGGAGGAAAAGAATCCAAACACCATCCTTGTTGATTTTTGACATGACAAGTTTACTCCCCCCAACAGAAAGCTCTCGGGTATGAAGCATGCATAGGTCCCACAGGTGAAATGCTGCACAATGGCCGAGTCCGGGTCCCGGGGTTCCCGTGCACCGCAGGCATGCACTACTGAAATAAATAGAATACCCTGACTTTTCCAGTTGCTCCATACACAGTCCATCTTGGTGGAGTCGGCAGTGGCCTGCATCTTGCGGGCTTGGGGGGCTCGCCGTTGCTGTCCTCGGGGGCGCGGAACTGGCACTCAGGGTCGGCGCCCCGGCTGCAGCGGCAGGGCTCGCGGTGGCCGCGCGGCTGCAGACTGACTGAGGCTGCACCAGCCGGCGCGCGGCGAGGGGCGGGCGCGTCGCGGGCGCCGCAGTCTCCGCTGCAGCGAATCAGCGCGGCGCGGCCCCGGGGCTGCCTGCGCGCGCGGGGCTGGGGCCGCCGCTCGACGCGAGAGCGCGGGCTCCGCCGGCGGTCCTGGGGGGCGGCCCCGGATGTGGCGGAGCCAGTTCTAACCCAGAAGGCACAAAAGCGGTCAAGGTGTGGGGAGATGGGAGAAGAGGAGGGCAAAAGTGCCAAGGGTGGTGATCAGAGTGCGGCACTTGGACCGTTCCAGGGAGTTCTTGACACAGGGCGCATATTCTAGAAATTTCTGAGACACCTAAGAAACCTGTTGGGTAAGACGCAGGTGATGGCAGTACGAATGTATGGCTTTCAGGAGAATGCCCCCCTCCACCCAACCCTCCCCGTTGTCCCCATTGCTCACTCACCTCTCTTCTCCATTTCTTTACATTCTGGCCCTGATTTATTTTAAGTGCCTGGCATCTTCCAAGCAATTGCCAGATCTCTTCCTCTTTCTGGAATGTTCTATGGCTATCCAAAACCTTTGTTGGCAAGCCACAATCACTGTAAAGAATCCTGCTGCTCAGGAGGTCTTGAGTGTTTTTCCTGCTGCCCCTCTTCTCCAGCTCAGTTTGTGGTTGGAATGAATAAATACCTATCAGAATACGGTGCCTGTAGGCTCCAGTGCAAAGCCCTGGACTCTGGCATGTGGAGTTATTGATCACTGCATGGGCACTCCAGGAGGTCAGTTGTGGAGACATCCAAAAAGAACTCAGGAAAGCAAAGGGTATTTGCTCAAAGATGATGCCTCAACAGCATCATCTTTGGGATTAAGTGTTTGGGGGCAGATGGAGGTGGGCTGTGTGTATCATTTGGGAGATAGAAAGTAGGTTTCCAAACCCGTGAGTCAAGAGACTCAAGTCCCCAGTTACAATGCAGATGTCAACGGGAGGAGGAGAACAGTGGGCGGTGACCTACTATTTAAATCTCACCATGATATACTTCAGATTATACACCAAGAACTTGAGAGAATGGACGGGGGGGATAGGTACATTTTGATGAGCAACATGTAGAGACAGAGAGAAAGGACTCGAATTTGGACATTGTCTGGGGAAGGCAGTCCTAGTGGCAGGACCCTTAGGGAGACAAAATATAACATGGGGCCAGAGGATACCTTCAGAACTACAGGGGCATAGAGAAGGAAGAGTCCCCATTTTACTCGTTGTGGCACGACATAATCTTTTATAAAGTATTTCTCTCTCCCTCGAGGATAAATGGAGTCTTCACGATTCTTCCACAGTTCCCAAAGAGGTTCCTTGCCAGACCCAAACCAACATTTGCACATCCTGCATCAGCAAGGACTTAAAGAGAGTAGTCTCAAGGTTATGCTTGTAGCTATGATTTATCTTTCATTTTATGAAGAGTATACACTTTAAAATGTGATCTTTGGGATATTATGTATATATGTATAATTAAAATGCAAACTTCCAGAGAAACCAAGCTTCTCTCTATTGGTCTGTAACATAACTGAAATTACTAAGGAAGCTTAATAAGAATGAGACCAGGAGGATGATTTGGCACTTCTGGGCAGCTGAAATCTCCTACAAGAAGAAGGGGTGTCAGAGCTCCCATGGGGCTGACAGGAAGGAAAAAAGTTATTACAAAGCACTTTTCAAACTGACCTGCTCCAGTGAATGTAGTGATGTTTTTAGATTTGTATTTCCAACCCTACCCCAAATTTTTTTCATCATCATGGTCATGTTTGGGAATTCAGTCAGAAAATACTGAAAAGACATGTTTGTGATGGTCTGACCAGCAGTGAATTCTCGCTGTATGAAGTAGGGCTGGACAAAATAAAAACAGGTGGGAACAAGACTCAGAAGGAAGCAGGTTGCCATGTGGGCTGCCTATCCTGGCTCCTTTTCAGTTGAAAACCTTTGGAACCTTGGCCACTAGGAGGCACTGCCAGTCAATGATAGTCCCAGTCATCAGTCCTAAATCCAGCTGGTGCCCCTCTCTTCCCCCCCAGTTACCTTTACTGGCGAGTACTAAGTGTCCACCATATTAGCAGAGCCCTGTTCACGGCTAATCTGATGGGCGGTACTGTGCAGTGAGCTGAGGGCAGCACATCCCTGGCTGGGGAGGGCAGGAAGAGGCTAACTCTCCCTCAAATGGAGGTAAGCTGTGTCAGCCTTCTTGGGCCATGTATTTTCCTGGGCCACCAAGTTGACCTTAGAATGTCAGCTGTGCTGAAAGACCACATTCTTTTCAGTCATGCTGAATCTGAAGACAGAAGCTTGATGATGCCCAGAAATTCAAGACAGCAGTCTGATAGTTGAAGGTTGAGGTAAGGCATCTGATGCCACAGAGACACACAGCAGTGAGATACGTATTGAGGGGCTTTAGGTTAAGGCGTAGGTGGTAGGAGAAAACATAAATGAATGTATTAAAGAAAAATATGGCATAAAACTGTGAAGAACTTGATTGAGAATTGGGGGATGTGGGTGTTGAGACCCACTTCCGTGGCAGAAATTAGTTATGTGGCCTTCAGCGAGTAGTTATCCCCTTTGGACCTTTCTCTCACAATGAGAAATGAATTATACAAATGAATTACAGCTTTAGATGCTTGTGTCTGTGAAATAATAAGAGTTTCTTTTTTGCAGACATTGTAAGCAGGTACTTTCTATGTAAGCAGGTACTTTCCACACAGTATTAATTAAAAGCTCTTGCCAAGATCAAAATGATAAAATGGGTAGAAAAGATATGTAAATTGTCCCTGAGTGGTGAAAGAAAACAGAAAGCAAAATAAAGCTTGCTAAAAGCAGGCAGGAACTGCCACTGTCTTTAAACCAGGAGAGAACAGACGGGCTTTGTACACAGCCAGCTCAGAACTTGGTTTAGGTGCCTGCCAGGAGGGGAAGTGATGTCTTTAGTTTTCAGGATGAAATCATGCTGTAGGCATTCAGTTCAAGGAAAAACAAGATTGTCAAATTCTGAAATCTCATTCCAGATCAAGAGAAATGTTGAAGACCTCCATGCCCAGAGTGGCTGTATGGCATCTGGGTTTTGTTGCCCCAGGACTTTACTGATGAGAATCAGTACACCTATATTGACACATTTAGTCAATAAATAATTACTGAACACCTACTGTATTTTAGACACTGTTCTAGGCATAAAGCAAAATTTCTACTTTTTTTAAAAAAGGTTTTATTTATTTATTTGACAGAGACAGAGAGAGATCACAAGTTGGCAGAGAGGCAAGCAAAGAGAGAGCAGGAAGCAGTCTCCCTACTGAGCAGAGAGCCTGATGTGGGCCTCAATCCCAGGACCCTGAGATCATGACCCAAGCTGAAGGCAGAGGCTTAACCCACTGAGCCCCCCAGGAGCCCCACAAAATTGCTACTTTTAAGAAGTTTTATGTTAGTAGGATAGGCAGATAATAATAAAAGAGGTAAACGTATATTTTACTTGTGGACAGGTGTATAGGGTTCCAGAAATAAAGCAGGTAAAGGGGATAGAGAATGGGAGTGGGGCTGAAGTTTTCTATTTTATGAGGAGGGTCAGGCAAAGGCCTATCTCGTAAGGTAAAATTAAAGCAGACGCCAAACTAAAGAGGAGAAGGCTATTTAGCTATATGAGAGAAGAGCATTTACAGATGCAGTGAGTTTCAGGACAGAATGTAATAGCTGGTAAACTATAGGCAGCTCATAGAACCCCATGTTTGGGGTGTGTGTGTGTGTGTGTGTGTGTGTGTGTGTGTGTGTGTTTAATGCTCTGAGAAATATAGCAATTGGAAGAAAAGGCACAAACCAAAAAAAGTACTTCATTATGATCAAAGAACACTCAGAACTCTGCTTTATGCCATATGGAATAAGGAAATTTAAAGTAACAACCAATTTGGCACATAACCCACAGCACCAAAATAATGCATAAATTGCCTTTAAATCGAACAAGAGCTTAGCACTTGTTATTTGCTGGGTGCTTTCTCATATGGTATATACCTAGTTGTTATAGACCCTTATGAGGTAGATAGTGTTTACCTTCATTTTCTTGATTCATTCATCCATTCAATCTGCAAACATTTATGGTGCCCAAACTGCCTGATTCTGTAAATACAAAAGGAACTGCCACTGGAAGCTGGAATTTAGTGGGGGAGATTTACACATAAATACATAAATGCAATCAACAGATAGGTGTATGAGCAGGAAAGAGTAGATGCACAGTGATTAAGGGGAAGAAAAGGTTTTAGGAGAGGCTTCAGGAAATAGATGATAATAAAGCTGAGCTATAAACAAAAAAATAGGATCACCAGTCTGAGTGATGGGGCTTTCCTGGCATATAGATATGGAAACTGAAAACACAGACAGCTGCAGGGGACAGTGAGACAGGGCCAAGTAATAATACTGTCAGTAAATGAAGGAAACGCTGTAGAATTTCAAGGGGAGGAATAACATCTTGAGAAGTTGAATAATTTATCCAGATTTGGCTTGGGATTTTCCAGAATTGTTAAAAGACATATATTTTGGCTCTGAGCAAGACAAGAGGAAATCAATACCCTGACCCACATCAAAGTGAAACTGCAGGGCATCAAAGACAAGAGGAAATCTTAAAAGTAGGCAAAAGTGGGGGCGCCTGGGTGGCTCAGTGGGTTAAGCCGCTGCCTTCGGCTCAGGTCATGATCTCAGGGTCCTGGGATCGATCCCCGCATCGGGCTCTCTGCTCAGCAGGGAGCCTGCTTCCTTCTCTCTCTCTCTGCCTGCCTCTCAGTGTACTTGTGGTTTCTCTCTGTCAAATAAATAAATAATAAAATCTTTAAAAAAAAAAAAAAAGTAGGCAAAAGTGAACAACACATTGCCCTGAGAAACTGTTGGGCCAGCAGCAGTCTTTTTATTAACTGAAGCCAGAAGGCAATGGAATAACGTTTTCAAAGTAGTGAGGGAAAATAACTATCATCTAGATTTCCTGTACCCAGCAAGACTAATAGAGGTATTTTCAAATGTAAGAAATGAGAGAATTTCTTAACTATGAACCCTGCAGAAAAAGCAACCAAGGTTGGTGCTTCTGGAAGAAGAAAACTAAACTTAGAAGGAAGAAGGGAAATGCATGAAAGAACACCAACTGTAAAAATTGGCAATGGTTAATTTGGGGGGGGGGTTATAAAAGAAAGGTGAAATTAAAGTAGTAGACGAAAATAGAATGTAAGGTAGGACAGAGTGATAAAAGTAAAAGCATCCTAACGTCTTAGTACTATTCAGGAGAACAGTAGAGATCTTAATTTAATATAAATTTTTTTTTAGATCTTAATTTTAGGCTATGAAAATTCAAATTTGTAAGTTAAACATTTAAGGGTCATCACCAGAAATAACTAGAACATATAACTTCTAAATGAATAAATTTTATAAACAAAGTAATTAATAAATTGAGGTCAGGAAAGGAAAAATAGGAGAAGCAAAGTAGAGAACCAGTAAATAGAAAGAATAAAACAAAGTAGCAGAAAACATCTAAATATATCCAAATAATGCTAACCAAGAAGATGGAAACTCAGATTGGATGAAAAAAATCTAGGTAAAGGATGTTTATAAGAGAAAATCCTAAAACATACTACCACAGTAAAATTAAAAGTAGATACAGAAAAACCTATACCAGGTTAATAGATTTTTGGATAGTGATCTTGCTAATAAACTCACTTACTAACTCTAATTATGGATTCTTTTGAATTTTATATGTACATTATCATATCTTTTCTGAATAAATGTGGTATTATTTCTTCCTTTCTGATCTTTATGATTTTACTTCTTTACTTTGACTTAACTGCACTGGCTAGTACTTCCACATATAATGCTGAGTAGAAGTGGTAAAGGGTATATCATTTTTGTCTTACTCTTGGATTCAGGGAAAAAGTGTGCTCAAAATTTTTACCATTAAATATGACGTTGGCCATGAATATTTTAGCTTTTATCAGATTAGGTCAAGTTCATTCTATCCCTATTTTTTTGAGAGTTTCTGTCATAAATAGGTACTGAATTCTATCAAGTGCTTCTACTTAGGCTAAGATCACAGGGATTTCATCCTTAATTCAGTTAATACATAAATTACATGGATTGAGTTTTGAATGTTAAACCAACCTTGCATTCCTTGGATATATCTCATATGGTTATAATATGACATTTTGATTTTTAATCTGTTTATATCAATTTTAGCAAGTTTCATTTAAAATATGTTGTCAAATTTATTGCTGTAAATTTTCATAACATCATAATTTTACATTTTTAATAATCTGAAGGAGCTATAGCCATGTCTACTTTTTCAGTTGTGATACTGGTCAGTTTTATTTTTTTCTTTCATTTCTTAATCATCTTATTGTGAATTAATTTCAAATAATAAAATTTTTCTTTTTTTTTCTCATTTGTATATCTTTTTTTTTTTAAAGATTCTATTTATTATTTATTTGACAGAGAGAGATCACAAGTAGGCAGAGGTAGGCAGAGAGAGAGGGGAAAGCAGGCTCCCCGCTGAGCAGAGAGCCTGATGTGGGGCTCGATCCCAGGACTCTGGGATCATGACCTGAGCCGAAGGCAGAGGCTTTAACCCACTGAGCCACCCAGGTGCCCCTCTCCTTTGTATATCTTTGTATATGCTATTTCATTCTATTATTTCCTTCTTTTACTTTCATTTTTCTTTCATTAGCTCCACAAAACAGAAGCTCAAATTATTTTCAGCCTTTCTTCTTTTCTAATATATTCATATTCATTTAAAAGTATAATAATCCCTCTCAGCACTGTTTTAGTGGCAACCTACAAGTTTTGATACATTATGTTCATGTTATTGTTCAGTTCAAAATATTTTCTAACAGTCATTGTGGTTTTTTTCCTTTGGTCCATTGATTATAAGGATTATAAACTTCTGAGGCTTGTTCTAACTATCCTATTGTTTATTTTCAGTTTAATTCACCTGTAGTTAGACAACAAACTCTATACAATTTTAATCCATTGAAACTTGTCAAGACTTGCTTTAGAATCTGGATATGATCTATTTCTTTTTAAAAGATTTATTTGTTTATTTGAGAGCGAGCGAGCAGGGGGAGGGCCAGAGATAGAGAGAGGGAAGAGAAGCAGACTCAGCACTGAGTGTGGAGCCCAACATGAGGCTTGCTATTATGACCCTGAGAGATCCTGACCTGAGCTTAAGTCAAGAGCTGGAGGCTTACCTGATAGAGCCACCCAGGCATTCCCAAATATGATTGATTTTGATACATGTGTTAATTGGACATGAAGGCATATTCTAAAGTTTTAAGGGTGTTCTATAAATGTCAATTTAGTCACACTGGTTAACAGCATTCTTCAAATAATCTATCTCCCTACTAATTTTTTGGCTGTATGTCTGCCAGATATCGAAGTAAGTATATCACAACATCTAACTTTTACGTTGATTGACCTATTTTCCTTCCAATTCTGTCCATTTATATAGCTTTATAGATATTGAGCTCTTATAAATTTAGAATTACCATGTCTTACTGTTTTTTTTTTTAAGATTTTTATTTATTTGACAGACAGATCACAAGTAGGCAGAGAGGCAGGCAGAGAGAGAGAGAGAGAGAGGAGGAGGAGGCAGGCTCCCTGCTGAGCAGAGAGCCCGATTCGGGGCTCGATCCCAGGACCCTGGGATCATGACCTGAGCTTAAGGCAGAGGCTTTAACCACTGAGCCACCCAGGCGCCCCACCATGTCTTACTATTGAGTTAACCCTTCTATCTTTATGAAATGCTCCTCCTTATCTCTAGTAACACTCCTTGACTCAGTTTTGTTTGGCTGATATGGATATATACACAACAGCTTTCTTTTGGTTGGTGTTTGCATAATATGTCTTTTCCTATCCTTTACTTTCAAACTATCTGTATCTTTTGATGTTCTTAAAAACAGTATATTCTTGGGTCTTGTTTTTAATTCCAGCTAATAATCTTTGTTTTTTGAGGGTGAGTATTAAGTCAACTTACATTTAATGTAATCATTAATATAATTGGATTTAAGTCCATCATTTTACTATTTCTTTCTTTTTTTTTAAAGATTTTATTTATTTATTTGACAGACAGAGATCACAAGTAAGCAGAGAGGCAGGCAGAGAGAGAGGAGGAAGCAGGCTCCCTGCCTAGCAGAGAGCCAGATGTGGGACTCGATCCCAGGACACTGAGATCAAGACCTGAGCCGGAGGCAGAGGCTTAACTCACTGAGCCACCCAGGCGCCCCTATTTCTTATTTATCATATCTCCTTGCTGATTTGTTCTGCCTTTCTTGCCTTCTTTCTTTATTAATCCGTTTATTTCCCACAATAATTTTCTAGTTACACCTTTTTAAATACATTGGTGATTCCCTTACAATGATAATGTTCAACCTTAACTTACTGGATGGAGTCTATTGTATATAGTACTTTCACAATTTCCTATGCAATAAAAGAATCTTATGACTGTAAACTCCACTTACTCTGTACTGATGTGACATTCTTTTTATATATTGCTACTTAAATGTGAGTCAATTTGCTAATGATTTGTGTAGACATTTTCTATCTATATTCATGAGATCTGTCCTCTTCCTTTCTTTTCTTGTAATATCCTTCTTGAGTTTTATATCAGGGTTTTTAAGCTAGGTTTGTTATAGGATTTTTATCCTTTGCTTTGGTTTTATGCAGTATGATTATAATAAGGTTATAATTCCTTTGGTGTCTACTGAGCTTCTCAAATCTGTATATTGATTGATACCTTTTACCAATTTTGAAAAAAAAAAAAGAATTCTCAGCCATATTTCTTCAAATATTCCATCTGCCCCATTTTCTTTCTCCTTTCCCATAAATCCAATTATTCATAGGTCTGGCCTTCTGACAAGTTTTTTATACTTTGTTCTTTTCATATTTTTATTTCAGTTTTTTCACTACTTTGGCTATTTCCTATTGAGCTATTTTTGAATTCACTAATTTTATCTTCTTCTGTGTCCAAAGAGCTAAGTAAGTTTTAATTTCAGAAATTTTAGTTCTAGAACATGCACTTGATTTTATTTTCATAAATACCCTTTCTCTGATGAAATTTTCCATTTTTTAATCCATTTTCTTTCACATATTTATAATAGTTATTTAAAAGACTTTATTTAACTTCAATATCCAGCTTATCTATCAGTCAGCTTCTATTGTCTCTGTATTTCTAAATTCTAGCATAGGTATCATGCAGTGTTATACTAGTTTCAGCTATACAATTAGTGATTCAACAATTCTATATGTTACTCAGTGCTCATCATGGTTAATTGTATTCTTAATCCTCTTTACCTACATCATCCATCTGCCTGCCCACCTCCACTCTGGTCACCATCAGTTTGTTCTCTCTAGGCAAGAGTCTGTTTTTTTGGTTTGTCTTTTCTTTTCATTCTTTCTTTTTTTTTTTTTTGTTTGTTTTGTTTTTTATATTCCACATATGAATGAAATCACATGGTATTTGTCTTTCCTCTGACAGACTTATTTCACATAGCATTATACCCTCTAGATCCATCCCTATTGTCTTTGTTGTTGTTTATCAGTCACATGTTCTTGCCTCTCTCACATGTCTAGTAATGTTTACAGTATGATAGATGCTGTGTATTCAAGAACCATACAGATAGGCAGTTGATGCTATTTTCCCACAAAAAAGGGTTCTCCTCTTCTTCTGTTAACAGATATGGTGAGGGGTTGATCATATTACTTCGATTATATGATAGACATTAAACAATACATTTTAATAGGATGGAAATTGTACAAAATGTATTCTCTAACCACTTGGAATAAAATTAGAAATTGATAACAAGGAAATTTATAAATTCACAAATAAGTGAAACTTAATCAATATACTTCTAAATAAGCAATAGGTCAAAGAGGAAATCACAAGGGAAATTTAAAAATATTTCAAAATGTCCATAACCCCACCCCCCTTCTATCAACTCCCCCCAGCAACCCTCAGTTTGTTTTGTGAGATTAAGAGTCACTTATGGTTTGTCCCCCTCCCAATCCCATCTTGTTTCATTTATTCTTCTCCTACCCCCTTAACCTCCCATGGTGCATCTCCACTTCCTCATATCAGGGAGATCATATGATAGTTGTCTTTCTCCAATTGACTTATTTCGCTAAGCATGATACCCTCTAGTTCCATCCACGTCGTCACAAATTGGAGAGGGTATGTGCTATGGTGAGTGCTGTGAAGTGTGTAAACCTGGCGATTCACAGACCTGTACGCCTGGGGATAAAAATATATGTTTATAAAAACTAAAAAATTAAAAAAAAGAGAGATTGGATATGACGTGACTCCAGAATTACCACATGTGATAAGGGTATTGTGGTTATTAATTCCAATAAGGAAGATCATATAGTATTCAAAGGTACAGTAAAAAATTCTGGAATATCACTAAGTATGCTACCTACTGAGCAGGTTTATAAAGCCATTTTACAACTTTATAGGCATAAATATATATTACTAAAAATTTGTACAAGACCACACGGCTGCTTCCTGGGACAGAAGAGTGAACTGGGAGAGCCTATGAGAATCACTTACGGAGACTGGTGTCCTGTCCGAGGGGGACTCATGTCTCACTTCTGCTGAGTCCCTGAGATGTAGAGGATTTTGTTACTGCAGCATTGCCTATGTGATACCTCCTAATACAGAGTGCAAATGGAGTTTTTAAAAAGTTAAAAAAAAAATTTCAAAATGAACGAAAATGAAACAAATATCCAGAGGTACAGCCAAAGTAATACTTAGAGGGAAATGTATAGCTGTAAACACCTATGATAGAAAAAAAGAAATCAACAACCTAAACTTCTGCCTTAAGAGACTAGAAAAGGAGCACAACCTAAACCCAAAGCAAGCAAATGGATGGAGTGATAGATATTAGAACAGAAATTAATGAAATAGGAAAAACAATACAGAAAACTAATAAAACCCAAAGTTGGTTTTTTAAAAATATCAACAAAGTTGACAAACCTTTAACTAGAATGACTGAAAAGAAACAGATAAAGACTCAAATTACTAAAATCAGTGATGGAACATTGCTACCAACCTTTCAGAATTAGAAGGATTATAGAGAAATACTATGAACAACTACAGACAAACAAATTCGATAACCTAGATGAAAGTGAACAAAACTTTAGAAAGACATAAACTACCAAAACCAACTCAAGGGGAGAAAATAAGAATAGAATGAGATGAACAGACATTGAATTAGTAATTTTAAAACTTCCCACTAAGAAAAGCCCAGGTCTCAGGGCACCTGGGTGGCTCAGTGGGTTAAGCTGCTGCCTTCGGCTCGGGTCATGATCTCAGGGTCCTGGGATCGAGTCCCACATCGGGCTCTCTGCTCAGCAGGGGGCCTGCTTCCCTTCCTCTCTCCCTACTTGTGATCTCTCTCTCTGCCAAACAAACAAACAAACAAACAAATAAATAGAAAAGCCGAGGTCTTCCTGGTTTCACTGGTGAATTCTACCAAACATTTAAAGAATACATAACACCAATCCTTCATGACTCTTCCAAAAAGAAGTGGAAGTGGGAAAACTTTCCATCACACTCTATGAGGTCACTATTACTCTGATAAAAAGCAGACAATGGCATTATGAAAAAGGAGAATTACATATCAATATTCCTTAAGAATATAGATGCAAAATTTCTCAACAAAATACTGCCAAGCTGAATCCAGCAACATATAAAAAGGATATACCATGACTAAATGGGATTTATGCCAGTGATAAAACAGCCAATGTAATATACCAACTTAACAGAATAAAGTACAAGACCCATGTAATTATCTCAATGCAGAAAAGGCCACTTGAGAAATCGATTACCCTTTCACAATAAAAAATGTTCAACAAACTAGGAATAGAAGGAAACTTTCTTAACCTGATAAAAAGGAATCTCAAAAAACAAAAAAACCTCACAGCTAACAGGAAACTAAATGGCAAAAGATTGAAATCTTTCCCTATAAGATCTGGAGCGAGACAAGGATGTTTGCTCTGGCAATTTCTATTCAGTATCGCACTGGAGATTCTAGCCAGGGCAATGTAACAAGAAAAAGAAATAAAACTGATCCAGATTGGAAATGAAGAAGTAAAACTATCAGACAAAATGAGCTTGTAGATAGAAAATTATGAGGAATAAAAAAAATATTTACAGGCAATAAACAAGTCTAGCAGTTTGCAGGATGTAAGATCAGTGTACAAAAACCAACTGTATTTCTACACACTAGCAGTGAACAATCCAAAAATGAAGCTAATAAAAAAATTACGTCTATAATAGCATAGAAAAGAATAAAATAAGGGTTCCTGGGTGATTCAGTCAGTTAAGCATCTGCCTTCAGCTCAGGTCATGATCCTAGAGTCCTGGGATTGAGTCCCACGTCAGGCTCCCTGCTCAGTGGGGAGCCTGCTTCTCCTTTTCCCTCTGCCCTGCTCTTGCTCTCACTCTTTCTCTTTCTCAAATAAATAAATAAATAAAATCTTTTTTATTTTTTAAAAAAGATTTTATTTATTTATTTGACAGAGATCACAAGTAGGAAGAGAGGCAGGCAGAGAGAGAGGAGGGGAAGCAGGCTCCCTGCTGAGCAGAGATCCCAAGGTGGGGCTTGATCCCAGCACCCTGGGATCATGACTTTCGCTGAAGACAGAGCTTTAACCCACTGAGCCACCCAAGCGCCCCAATAAAATCTTTTTTAAAGAAGAATAAAATACTTAGGAATAAATATAACAGAGAAAGTGTAAAGCTTATATTTTGAAACTATAAAAATTGTTGAATGAAATTAAAGAGGACGTAATTAAATGGAAGACATTTTTGTTCATAGATCAAAAGGCTTAATATTGCTAAGATGGCAATATTCCCCAAATTAATCTATAGGTTCAACACAGTCCTGTCAAAATCCAAGCTAAGTTTTTTTTTTTCTTTCAGAAATCAACAGACTAATCCTAAATTTCATATGGAAATGCAAGGGACCCATAACAAAGACAATCTTGAAATCGAAACAAAGTTGTAGGTCTCACACTTACTGATTTCAAAACCTACTACGAAGCTACATTAACCAAGACATTGTGGTACTGACATAAGACTAAACACATAGGTCAATGGAATAAAACTGAAAGTCCCAAAATAAGCCCTAATATATACAGTAAACTGATTAGCAACAAGGGGTGCCAAGACGATTCAATGGGCATAAGAGCAATATTTTCAACAATGGTGCTGGGACAACTCGCTATACAAAACTCATAATAGATCAAAGACTTAACGTGAGAGATAAAACTAAATCTCTCTTAGAAGGAAACAGGCATAAATCATCATGATCTTGGACAAGCCAGAGGTTTCTTAGATATGACATCAAAGCACACCGAACAAAAGAAAACAGGTAAGTTGATTTCAATTTTGATCCTTTTTTTGACTTCCAAAAGAAACCAAACCACTTTTGTACATCAAAGGATACTATGAAGAAAGTGAAAAAACTAAGACATCACTTCACACCTGTCAGAATGGTTAATATCAGAAACACAAGAAACCAGGGCACCTTGATCTCAGGGTTGTGAGTCTGAGCCCCACAGGGAGTGTAGAGTTTACTTAAAAATAAATAAATAAAACAAAACCACGCAAGAAACAAGTGTTGGCAAGGGTGTGGAGAAGAAGACATGCAGTGCTGGGGTGGGGGGGATGCACACTGTTGCAGTCACTGTGGAAAATAGTATGGAGGTTCCTCAAAAAGTTAAAAATAGAATTTCCATATGATCTAGTAATTCCAGACTGGGCATTTACCCAAAGAATATGAACAGTAATTAAAAAAAGATACATGCACTCCTATGTTTACTGCCACATGATTTATAATAGCCAAGATATGGGAGCAGCCCAAGTGTCCCCTGATAGATGAATGAATAGAGAAGATGTGGTGTATATATACACAGTGGAATATGACACAGCCATGAAAAAGAATGAAAGCTTGCCATTTGCAATGACATGGATGGATCTAGAGAGTATATAAAACTAAGTGAAATAAAAGTCAATCAGAGATGGACAAATACCATATGATTTCATGCATTTGTAGAATTTAAGAAACAAATGAACAAAGAAAAAAAGAGACAAACCAAAAAATAGACTCTTAACTATAGAGAACAAACTGGTAGTGACCAGCGGGGAGGTAAGTGGGGGAATGGGTAAAATAGATGATGGGGATTAAGAGTACAGTTAACATGAGCACTGAGTAATGTATAGAACTGCTGAATCACTATATATGAATATATATATGAATCACTAATATAACACTGTATATTAACCATACTGGAATTAATAAAAAAGATTATATGCAGTTAAAAAAAAGATTCCTCCTCCAGATGGCTGCAATGCTGCATCTCGGCATGAGGCTTGGTGAACAGAGTGTGAGCGGGAATTAAGCCTCATTTGCCATGTTGCCCGGGCACTCTGACAAAGGGCACAACCTGGCAACTTTGCATGGCAGCTTGGATTACTACTCAGCACACCCTCTGCCAGCCTTGTTCTCTGTCTCAGCCTCTACTGACAGCACAACTCTGGCCCCAGCCAAAATTGCTCTCCGGAGCTCCTTGACAACCTGAGTTTATTGTTGTCCTTTTCCTGGTTCTCCCTTCCCACCATATTTCTCAGAATTTCTATTGCTGGACATAACTTGAATTGGTTTTTGCAGTCTGCACACTTCCACTAGCCAGGGGCACGACTCTATTTGCAGACTTTTTTCCTTACTAAGGATTCAATTCTTCATTCTTCAGACTTGCCTTTCATACATCCCTGCCTTCTAACTGTGGGTGACTCCAGACTTTGTTTCTTTTGTTGCTACCTGTTGGTCAGTAGCTAACCATATATGTAACAATGTTTCCTCCCTCTCTCTCTCTCTCTCATTCTCTCTCTCTCTCTCACACACACACACACACAAACACACACAGACTAGCTTTTCCAGAATACCTTGCATATAGCAGTGACAATAAAGCCAGGTTTTAGCCAGTAAGACAGAAAGGAAAGTCTGCTGGAGGGCTTCTGGGAAAGATTGTTTTCCTGATTCAGAAGCAAGGAGAATCTGTTTCTCACCCTCACTGCCCCCAGCTTTCTTTGAGGACATGTCACTTGGAACTGTTGTAGCCATCTTGTGATCATGAGGAGAAGGCCATGATAACTGTGAAGAGTTTAATGCCCGAATATTGTGGCTGTATTGAACCATCAGTGTCTCTGGTATCTTCTACTTCTAAACTTCTTTTTCCTAAGATTTTATTTATTTGAGAGAGAGAGCGAGTGAGAGAGAGCATGAGTGGGGGGAGGGGCAGAGAGAGAGGGAGAAGCAGGCTCCCTGCTGAGCAGGACCCTGGGATCATGATGGGAGCCGAAGGGAAACACTATAATGACTGACCACCCACGTGCCCCTCTCCTACTTCTAAACTTCTTATTAACTGATATTAGTTTGGATTTTTCTGTCACTTGCAGCCAGAAGCATTCCTACTGACAGATCACTGACTGAACTACTATATATAGCAGGGTTAATGCTGGTATGTTTTTTTTCCTGATCCCTCGATTATTATATAGACTCTGTTCCAGTGATGAGCAACAATGCCTTCTCTTTCCATTTCCTGCAATTGTATCCTCTGTGAATAAGTTAGACATTTTCTTTTCTTTCTATATTTTTTTAAAAGATTTTATTTATTTATCTGACACAGAGAGAGAGAGAGCATAAGCAAGGGGAGTGGCAGGGAGAGGGAGACAAGCAGACTTCCCACCGAGAAGGGAGCCCAATGTTGGGCTCGATCCCAGCACCCTGGGTTCACAACCGGAGCCAAAGGCAGATGCTCAACTGACTGAGTTTCCCAGGCACCCCGAGTTCAGTATTTTCAACCACTTTCTTTTAAGGTCATCACTGACCACGTTGATTGAAAGCTACAGCAAATAGAATAACTAATGAAATGGGTTGCTGTGGCAAAAATGTGCCTTGTGTATCAGTGTAAAAGAAGCATTTTCAACAAATCATACATCATACAACGAAGATACTGATGATTTCACAATAGTGCTTATTAGTACAAAGTCACCCTCTCCCCTCTAAAAAAAAGTTTCCTCTGTTGAACATGCACTAATGAACAAGGACCAGGAACTGGATTAAAAATAATGATCTCATTAAACATTTACAGCACAGCAGTAAATTTTGCAAACAGTTACAATTTTTCAAACCACCCCTAACAGATCTATAAGGAAATTTTTAGAAAAAATATGAATCTGAGAGCCCATGAAACTGCTGAGGCAGCCCTGAAATGTTTTCTCAGCAAGAGACAACCTGAATTCACAAAACCAGAGTCTCACTATATAAGGTTTGGAATTTCAGAGAGGGCTTTGTGTTAGGAAAAAAATAAACGGGCAAGGGACAAAAAGAGTCAATTATTGTGGGTAATAGGAAAGAACCCTGCAAATTTTGGTAGCACACAGCCATACTGGAATAAAGGAATAAAATGAATACAAACATAAAGTAATAAAAACAAGGAATAAAACATGAAGATTGAATCAATATGCTTCCTAAACTATGAACATCTCTTCACATTTAGGTAGCCTAGCAATCATGGAACACCTCTGTTTTTTTGTGTTTTTTTTTTTTTTCTTATGTTTTGGGTGGTATCTGTGTAGTGTAAATCTAGAAGTTTCAGGGACCAGAGAGGTATTCTTTCTTTCAGAATAATGGCCACAGTCAGTCCCAGGTAAAAAACCCATGTGAGGTAAACTTTAAAAAACACTTAACAATAACTTTGTTCTTGTCCAGGGGCCTTGCAGGAGTGCTTCTGAAGTTGACTAATTGAAGATCTACACAGATGGTGTCTCCTTACAGGGGTACTGATCTCAGAAATACACTTAGGGCTGCTTTTTTCCTCAGCTTCAGTGTTTTTAGCATTAGACTTACTTTTGTGGTATAAAATACAGAGCTGTGCCCCAATTACATTATTTTTCTTTAATCTAAGTGATGATGGTTTTTAAGAGTCTTGAAGGTAAGAGACACTGACTTAAAGGTAATATTGGCAAGACCGACATCCAATGTTATATTTGAAGTTAGAAAAGATCAGGCGTGTTTTGACCAATCTCCTTCAACCACACGTTAGCAGGCCCATGGGAGTACGGCCATCTCTCAGCCCATCCATGGGCTTGAAAATGAAACATATGTGCTGGTATGAGCTGAACAAGCATGTATGTACTAAATCAGTATGCTCAAAGAAAGTAAATGACAGCCAATTATCATAATGTCTAGTATATTTTTGCAAAGCATTTTGGGTCATGTCAGAAGGTGTTTATTATAATCAAGAAGTAGTCTCCTTGGAATGTCCCAAATGTCAATATGATTATTAATCAAGTCTTCTTTTAAAAAGACATTTACTTACTAATCTATCTATCTTAGAGACAGAGCGAGCGAGAAAGTGAGACAATATGGGAGCTGGGGAGAGGGAGAGGGAGAGAGAGAATCCCCAGCAGGCTTCACGCCCAGTGCAGAGCCCAGTGTGGGGCTCAGTCTTACCACCTTGAGATCATGCTCTGAGGTGAAACCAAGAGTCAGATGCTTAACTGACTGAGCCACCCAGGCACTCCAACCAAGTCTTCTTAAGTAATTCCCATTAAAATAGAAGTCAACTGGGCAAGTTATGTTTGCACAATATTCTTTGAGGACTTTGCCACCTAAACTACCACACAGAGCTGACCGCAGTGCTGTCACACTGAGCCCCCACCCCTCCATCCTAGCACGCTCTGAGTTAGGGACTCGGCAGCAGTACAAATAGGCTCAGCCTGTGTTTGGTATGTATGGAAGTGTGCATGGGGAGGAGAAAAGGCTGTTATTTAAGTTTTCAAAGAGATGTTTGTCCTGCAAAGATACATGTCAAAGAGTGAAATCTGTGAAAGGGGAAAACATCCAGTGTTGAAGTTGTTCCTCTTTGAACATCCTTCTTTATACAGTCTTACCAGATGTGTGGAGGAGTCTTACTTCCTATTTTTAACCTCTGTTAAAGGCAAACCATCAGCAGTTTGTGGGAAAAAAGCCCTTCTTATTCCTCCTTTTCCAGCTGTCAGATAACACAGAATGAATATTATATGTAATTCATACATAAATCAAAGAGCAGAGAAAAACACTCCACTCTCAAAAGAATAAGAGTGACGCCAATAATAGCACACAGTCATTAATATATACCAAGTGACACACTGGGCTAAGTATTTCATGTGGATTCTCTCCTTGACTACAACAAACTTATAAAAAAGGGCTGTTAACACTCCCATTTTACGGGGGTGGGGAGACTGCAGAGGGGAGGGGAAGTTGGGGCTCCAATTACGTACCTTGACCTGACCCCCAAAGCCCTTCAGTGGTAGAGTCAGGTTCAGACCCAAGTTTCCCAAGCTTCAGAACACCGGCTGTGATCCAAAGTACTTTTCTGCCTCCTGACATTTCCTAACAACCACCCTCTGTTTGTACCAGAGAAGCCAACGGCTGTGCAAACAAAGGGTCTAAAACTTCTGAACCTGAAAAGGCCCATCCCGAGGTAAGGGGCTGTTCCATCCTCTATGGAGCTGGACTGGGGCTCAGAATTCAATGAAGGGAGAGGATATGGTGTGCTCAGTGTTTTGTTCTGTTTAGTCATTGGTTAATGCGCACAAAATGAAAACAAGACAGCTCAGATACTACAGTTCTGACTCCTAGTTCCTGCCTTTCTGTTTCTTGAAATGGACACCATAGGACTTGATGCCACAGAGATTAGGAAGTGATCTGTCGGACACACAAATGCTGGGAGTCTCTGAAGTTGGTCTTGCTTTCTCTCTGGACTTGGGGATGTGAATCTAGTCTACTTAAGATGCAGCAATGGCAGAAGAAAGAGTTCTGGCTCAGCCCTGTCCTGGTCTCACTCCTTCATACAGTTTGACTTCCCTGCGTTCAGTTTCATCAGCAGGAGAGAGAAGATAATGCTTACCACACACAGGTAAAGAGGCCAGGTGTTCAGTATACAGCAGCTGCCGCCAGTTCAGAAGAGGGCAAAATGAGACTGTCCACCTCAACATAAAAAACCATTCCACAGTAGGGAGTAAATCACTTTTAAGTTACCTCAGGACCTTGAAGGATGTTACTTTAAAACACTGTTATGTTCCAAGGAGAACCACTATTTTTTCTACCACGGTGTTTTGAGTTGTACATAATCCACACAAAGGATCCACCATGTGGCCAATTAGTTATTTTCCAAATTAATATCAAGGGAGGTATTACCTTATAAAATAAATTATGTTTTAGTAGATAATGACAGTTATTTATCAAATAACTTGGTGCTGAATGAATGAATGAATGAATACAAAGCATTCTTTTTTTTTACCTTGACTTTTTTTGTTCAACCAGGGAGCTCAAAGTCAAATGTAATATAAAATCAGAGGAGCTATACTAAAATTTATCTTAGTACATTTACTTCATTTGTTTTTCTTTATGGGCTTGGTTCCCAATTTCTTTTTTTAACTTTCATTTTAAAGCTTTTTAAATTTTTATTTATTTATTTATAAAAACATTTATTTATTTATTTGACAGAGCTCACAAGCAGGCAGAGAGGCAAGCAGAGAAATGGGGAGAGGCAGGCTCCTGTTGAGAGAGAGCTCCATACGGGGCTCAATCCCAGGACCCTGGGATCATAACCTGAGCTGAAGGCAGAGGCTTTAACCCACTGAGCCACCAAGGTGCCCCTATTTATTTATTTTTAAGTAAGCTCTACATCCAGTGTAGGACTTGAACTCACAACCCAAGATCAAGAATTATATGTTCGTTCTACTGATTGATCCCAGCCAGATGCCCCAAATTTCTTTTTTTTAATTGAAATTTTTATTAGTACACTTGTAAATTCACTTGCAGTTTTAAGAAATAATACACACAGATACTAGTACACTTTGCATAGTTTCTGCCAACGGTAACATTTTGCAAAACTGTAACACTGTAGCATAATGTGTGTGTGGACATCCATCCAATTCCCCAACCTTCTTCACACTTCTCCTACTTGTTCTGGGGTATGTGTGTGTGTGTGTGTGTGTGTGTGTGTGTGTGTTAAGCTTGCTACAGTGTTATCACTTGTTAAGTTTGTATATCTATCATCACAGTAAAGACACTGAACAGTTGCAACACCATAAAACTCTCTCCTGTTGCCCTTTTTTAACCACACTCCCCTTGCACAATCTTCTTATATTTAATTCTATTTTTATCAGGCCTATTTCCTGTATGTCTTGGAAGTACATAGGAGATAAGTACAAATGAATAAATATTTTAGAAACAAGGTTAAGCCTCATCACAGCCTTGTTGGAGATGTCAGCTAACCTGGCCAGAAAGCAAGGTGATGGTGTCTCTATGTGTTACCAAGTATGGCATCTTTCCTGGAAGTGAGGAGACATACTTGTTGCAGGTACTTTGCCACATTTTAATTCAACAAGTAGTTGTTGAGTTGAGTTGAGTGCCCCGTGTTTCAGGCATGTGCTAGGTGCTGGGGAAATACAGATGAATGAAGTACAAGTGTTCATCAGTAACTGGGAGGCAGAAAAGTAAAGCAGTAATTACAATGCAGGTGATATCACAATTTCTTTCAAATATTTGGTTCCCAATACAGAATAAGGAGCAAAGAGTTGGAGACAGAGAACTATTTTAATGATAGCTAAAAATCACCAATTACTAAAAATGTTATGAACAATGACTTCACTTAAAGCTAGGGGGGTTGGGGATGCCTGGGTGGCTCAATCGGTTGAGCGTCTGCCTTCAGTGCAGGGCTTGATCCCAGGTCCCCGGGGTCATGACCTTCAGCTCAGGTCATGATCCTGGGGTCCTGGGATCAAGCCCTGCACTGGGCTCCCTGATCAGCAAAGAGTCTGCTTTTCCCTCTCTCTCTGCCTGCTGCTCCCCCTGCCTGTGCTCAATCTGTCTCTCCTCTCTGACAAATAAATAAATAAAATCTTTAAAAAAATTACTACCAAAAAGGATTATTTCACAAATTCCATTCCAAAAAAACCCATACAAAAAGAGGTGTGTGTATGTGTGGGCATGTGTGTACATATGTGTATACAGCATTCAACATACTGAAAGATCTTCATCTTTTCTACTGAAAGTTCTTTTCATACTGAGAGAAGTTCATAGCTTCATACATGAAAAGGAACCAACTGAACAGGAACAATTCTAAATTGAAGGATGCAAACAACAGGGCACACTGGGGCAAGAATGGAGGAAGCAGCAGAAGAGGTAGATAAGTACTTCAAAAATTGCAAATGGCAAACAGTGAAAAGACAAGTGATTTGTAAAAAATTACAATGAGAAGTCTAATAAGGCTACCAAATATGAACTATATACCTCTTCAGCTGAAATTAGTGGGAAAATGATACATTTATTTATGCATTCATTAAAAAATACTCAGTGTAAACCCATCAAAGGCCAGGCTTCCTTCCAGGTACTGGACATAAAAAGGAGAGCAAGTCACACACAATTAGGCCCCCCACAGGAGGCGGGGTATGCAGATGAGCACACATTATCAGACAGTGAGAGAGAGGCCCTCTCAAGGGGAAGGACGGTGAGTTACAGTACTCATGAGAGGGGTGGCAAATCAAGATGTGGTGAAGAGGGTCAGGAAGGGTTTCCGGGAGGAGGTGGTGTCTAAGCAGGGTCTTGAAGGAGAACTAAACTAAGTCACACAGAAAATGTGTGCATATGGGGCCAGAGGTAGGGAGAGAGGAAAGAGAAAATGTGAGGGAACGCACAAAGTCCTCAAGGCCAGGGAATCTGGAGGTAAAAGAGTGCTCAGCAAGAAGACAGCATGTTAATTTGGGGGTCAAGAGACTAATTAAAGTACAAAATGTAATTACTGGAGAATGACAGCTTTTGGGGAGAGAAGAATATTAAAATTTATTGAGTACTTACTATGTTCCAGACACTGCACTGGATGCTTTCTGTGTGTCACCTCATATTAATTCTCAAAATAACCCTGTGATTTAGGGGTGATTAACTTTGCTTCACAAATGAGGAACCCAAGATTTAGAGAGATTAAGTAACTTGTCCAAAGTCATGCCGTGTATAAGGGATAGAGCTTGGATTTAAACTCAGAGGGGTCCAATTCCAACACCTATGGTCCTCAGTTACCTGGGTTATTTTCCGTTATCTATCACAATTCCATAATTAATATAAAAATCATAAGAAAATAAATTCTAGAATTTTGTTTTAAATGAAACCAGGCATCTAAGACATGATCTAGGCTCAACATATTCAGCCCCCATTCAGACCTTTAGTCCTACTTAACTTTCACTCTTTGGAGATACCTCATCACAGTCCTGCCCCCTCTCCTACTGGGCTAGGTGCCACCATGTATGTGCTCATAATACCCCTTGCCTTTTTGTCTGCTCTCCAAAAGCTTCTCCTGGAAGCTTTTATGAGGGCAGGTTCATCACTGTGTCACTAGAACCTAGTACAGAGCCTCTCATATGGCAGTTAATTTTAAAATACCCAGTAGATGAATTTTCTAAATCAAGATTAATAAGAAAAGTTAACACTGGAATATACGCTTATGACCAACTGTCTTCAGTTGATAAGTGGATAAAGTGATGTGTGCTAGTTTTTGCCAAGACGGTACAGGTTAATGAGTCAATGTCTTCTGTACACAGATTCTTCTATCTGAAAGTTTGCTTTACGCCACTTTGCTTTTATGAAAGACCTACTCTAGTACCTCTTTTTGTTAACTGAAAGAAATTCAAAGAGAGTTTTCACTTTTAGGAAATGCTAATTGCTTCTCCACTTTGTTCCACGACAGCTCACGAAAAATTTCATAAGAATGCTTTATTTTTGGGTAGTGGGGGACACCTGTATACCAGGTTCTCAAAGGGTTCTGTGTATATAACAAATGCTGTTTATTTTCTGTAGCATATACATGACTTTGAGAATATCATCATCATTTGTAACTGCAGTGGCAGCAATTAGGAAACAGGGAGGTTTATGGCTTGAGAGAAGTCAGAGTTAGATGCAAAGAAAAATTAATGAGATTCTGTGAAAGGCCCAAGAGATAGGCTAAAGCTTAAGTGGGTGCCTAGCTGACTAATGACTGGAAAAGACTTCTGAGGGCAAAGGGCGCATACACAAACACAGTGTGTGTTGGAAGAATGCCAAAAAGGAGGCAGGACAGTATTAAAGATGCAGGAAAAAGGAAGTAGAGTAGGGCAGTGTTTTGTTAACTATCAGCTTGGTATAATCATTAAAAATGAAAATTTCTGTATCCATACTTGATTAACCAAATCAGAACCACAGGGGATGAAGCCTAGGACTTGTATTTTAACTGGTCTTTGGGGGTTATTACTGAGAACTGAAAAAATAGTGACCCACTAGTTCTTAAATCTATGAAATGTGATAAATAACAAGAGCACAGACAGAGAAGAGGTTCAGATACGCTTATTCTCTAAGAGATAAGATGCAGAGCCCAGAGAGATTTTTTGGAAAGGCTTTATGAATTCAGATGATGAGCACAGATTCATCATATTCTCCATACCCTACCTAAGAAGCAGATGTCACCACAAATCTACTTGCGCACCTGCTCTATGGCCCTCTGTACATGTCTCCCCAAATGACGGGCACTGAATTCCCCCTCAGAGCTGTCTGCTCCTTCTTCCTTCTGATATGCCTTCCAAACCCCTTCCTCTAGAACCACATTCTTTGAGTCCTTCTATAAGAAGCATACCCGTAGGTGTTGGTTTTAAGTTGGTTGATTTGATACATTCATACATTCTGAATTTAAAAAGCAACACCAGTTTGTTTTTTTTCTCAGCTTTTGAGCTTCTAACAGGCAAAGGCTCTCTCCATTTGATTTTCATCGTAGGCTATTCAGGACATCTTTTTCCAGGGATGATGGGACCTCATGGCTCTGGTCAATGAGGAAACAGTGATTTATATATGAAGATAAAAGCAATACACAAAGACACAAGAAAAGTCCTTATTTTTTTTTTTTTTTTTTGGAGGCATGAGGAGAAATTTAGAATTTGGTATGTAGTTCAAGAAGCCAAATACTGCATTAAATGGGTAGAATATGATATAGAAGAAATGAAACAAGAGATTGATATGAATACTGGAGATATTTATTTATTACCTATTTGAGAGGTCAGAGGGGGAGGGTCAGTAGGAGAGGGAGAGAATCTCAAGTAGGCTCTGTGCCCATTGCAGAGCCAGATGTGGGGCTTGGTCTCACAACCCTGAGATCATGATGTGAGCTGAAATCAAGAGTCAGAGACTTAGCCAAAGGAACCACCCAAATGCCCTAATACTGGAGAATTTTAATCACCAAAACAAAAGTATAGAACAAAACTAAATCTGGCCCTGGGGAGGGAGATGATAAAGGTGGTCATAATTGCTCTGCCAAAGGAAGATAAGGGCCTGGCTTCCACAGGTAGATGGAAATCAATGAAGCCTATGCTGGCTTTCTCTTAAGTCAATTCACTTGACTAGACTTATATATTCTTCTAACTTCGAGAGGTGGCTGTAACTCAGGAATCATGACCTTGTTTAAGAGCAAGTGGGAAAGTGACTAGCCACCCCACTCATATAAGGAAGTAACATGGATTTTAGTTTTGCAAGTAAATTTCTTTCTTACTTTTTTTTTTTTTTTTTTGCAAGTAAATTTCTGAACAAACCATTTGGCCCATTTCTGCCTTTCAATGTTAGAACAATCCCCTAAAATAGTATTTCTCACAAAAATAACCGTCTTTTCCCACTCCAAGTATCTTGGCATCTAAATGCTATTCTAAGCATTTCAGAAAGATAAATTAGTCAAAGCTATTTACAACAATGACTACCACTGCTGTGGCCAGAGAGAGAGAGAGCGCTGCATTCGGATTGCCAAGAAGGGAACAAGGGCGTCACATAAGCCCTGGAAAAACAAGCCAAGGGGACAAGTGCTGCTTGGGGCTCTGAGAGGGTTTGGAAGGCTGACAAAAGCTTAGGCGGTAAGGGCAGGGGGCCATGTGGGGAGTGAGAAAAGGGCCTTTCTCCAAAGTTTTATCTAAGGATTGCATGGTAACGCTAAAGTGACCCAGCTCAATTATTGTAGCTACACTGGCCAGCCTTTCCTACAGCAAATCTGAAGCCACCAATGAGTCACAAAACCTTCCATTTCTCTAAAAGCCTGGGGCCTAGTCTTTGTTTCAAGTATGGTCTGCCTTCCACTATCTGGGAGGAAAAAATTGACTTAAACACTTCAGTAATTACAGATGACTCTCACTGACTTGGATTGTGGATTGCTGCATTTCCATTTTTACCTTGTGCCTCTTTCTCTGTAAATACTGAAGACTTGTTGCTTTTCACACCTGGTCGGGTCTGGATCACAGCACGTGCTGGGACCTCAGGCCAGAAGGCTCCTTGCCAGGCTCTCAGGCACAGAGACACAGGTCTCCCTTCTCTCTAGTGCCACCTCCCCAAATTCCCCACTTCCATCTGGGATTATTTATGGATTTCAATTATTTACATTCTGCCTATCACCTACTATAAGAGACACTACAAAATTCACAGTTCTTTGGAATACCATATGATTTCCTGCAGCTTCCACACAGATCTGCTTATTCTCTTAAACGATGGCTGCAAATTGCTTTAATTTCATTTAAGGTCTCATAGGTTAAATTTGCTTTTGTTATTTTTTTTAAAGGAATCTTTCTTTTTAATCTAGATCAGACCTATCAAGGGAATCTTTATAAGCTTTAGTATGTTGTATAACCTCTGCAATACAGCAATAATAAAATGTTTGCAGCAACTGCTGCCCTCACGCCGAAAAGCATTTACAATACATCTGACAAAGTGTGTCTATTTCCATGGTACCTATCACCATGGTAGCTGAGCAGAACTCCTGCAAACTATCAGTTAGGAATAGAGCCCTTAGCTGCTGCTTTCTAAAAGCTTTGCTCTTGAATAAATAAATGGGCCACTGTCTGTTTTTAAAAAGCCACAAAACCCTCCAAAATTGTTGCTAAGTACTGCTTAATTTTACTAAGAACAAAAAGACAAGCCCTCTTCCCCTGGATACTAGTTAGAAAAACATTTCTTCATTTATTCATTCACAGAAACATTTCCAAGCTTCTTGACCATACAAAATGTATAGAATGTTCTGTGATTTGAACTACAGTTTTAAGACTGTTTTGGATGAAGGTTGGCAAAGTAAAGAGATTGTAGTGATTGTTTAAAATAAGACAACCTTTACATTAATTTGAACTTATCAGGGTGTTCGTTAAATCCAATAGAGCAAGGATAGTGCCAATTCCCAATTTCCCAATGATCCCAAATACAGGCTTTGTAGTATGCTTTGTGGCACTGTGGTATAAAACTGAAAGAAGTGTACTGATACTATCTTTTTTAAAAAGCACTTTGGCACTAAGAACATAAAAGCATTCATATCTTGCAGCTTTGTCCTTTTGGGTTACTGTTACAAAGTATCACAGGCTGGGTAGCCTATAAACAACAGACATTGGGACAGCTGGGTGACTCAGTGGGTTAAGCCTCTGCCTTCCGCTCAGGGTCCTGGGATCAAGCCCCTCATCGGGCTCTCTGCTCAGCAGGGAGCCTGCTTCCCCTCTCGCTCTCTGCCTGCCTCTCTGCCTACTTGTGAGTTCTCTCTCTCTGTCAAACACAAATAAAATCTTAAAACAAACAAACAAACAGACATTTATTTCTCATAGTCTGGAGGCTGGAAATCCAAGGTCAAGGCGCCAGCACAGACATGTTCTGGTGAGGGCCCTCTTCCTTGTTCATAGCCTGTGCGTTCTCGCTGTGTCTTCACATGGTGAAAGTGGTGAAGATCTCTATGGCCTCTCTTTTATGAGAACATTAATCCTGTTCACAAGGCCTCTACCCTCATGACTAAGCACCTCCCAAGGTCCCCCTTCATAATATCACATTCAGCAACATAATTTTAATATGTGATGGGGTGGGGGGCTCGCAGGACACAGAAATTTGGGCCATTAACACCTTTTAATATGGTAATGCCCTTTTAAGGAACCTATGCAAAGAAAATTATTTTAAATAGACACAATGTTTTATAACAAAGATGTTCACTAGAGAATTTAAAATAGAAAAAACAAAAACCTAAATGTAGAACAATAAAGAACAAATAATAGCAAACAAATAGTTAGAAAGTGATGGGCATTTTATGCTGTCACTAAAAATCCCGTTTAAGAAAAGTTCTTAATACTTTAGGAAAATGATTATCATATAAGTTAAAAAAAAAGCACACAAAATTATATATACAGCATGATATATAAAGTAGGTAAAATATGTAAAAAAAAATTGGAAAATGTTGAAATTGGTGATAATTGCCCTATGTGGTTGTTGCATTGTGGATGAGAACTATTTCTGTCCTCTATATATTTCTGAGCTAATATATTGGTATATCCTCATTCTTCTTTTGCCTCTTTCCTTTCATTCTAAGTGTCTATAAAATAAAATGAAAATTAATTTATTATCTGCTTATTTACTGTAATAAGCAGATAATAAAATTTACTGTATAAAATTTAGAATTCTACATGCACCCATCCATTAAATATGTACTAAGCATTAGAGAAACAATTATTAGTTTGGACATATGAACAGATATTTTCTCTAACAAAAATTCAGTCACTTTGTTTTTAAATAACTTGGTTCTTAATTGATTTTCCCCCCCCTACAATTTACTCTTTCAATAGGAAAAAAAAACCCTCTAAATCTAAAAAATGGTAATTTGATAATACCCAAATTTTCACCATCTTACTCGCTTCCAACCCTTTTTTCTAGCTCCAGTGATGACTATAGACAATGAAAGTCATATCAATTCCATCTCTAAATGATGAACCTACACAGCAGGAGGTACTGGGAAGTAAGGAATCTGGATTATACATTCTATATATTTCCCCTGGACTATCTCAGTCATGCTCATGGTTACACCAGACACAGATACCACCATGTCTGTATCTCTAGCCTGGATCCTGTTTGAGTTCCAGACTCAGGTCACTAACTGCTCACTAAACAGATCACCCTAAGTGTCTCATTGGCCTCTACAAACTCATCCCACCTGCACTGCCTTCTCCTTAGACTGTGTTCTGGTAACTAGCACTCCTGTTCACAATCAAATAGAACACAAGTCATCAAATATTTTGTGTCATTAGACTTTTAAAATATTAATCAAGAACCAAAATGTCACAACCTACTGAATGTGAGAAGATTTTTGCAAGAGATATTATCTTATGAAGGGTTAGTATCCAAGATAAATAAAGAACTCATACAACTCAACACCAAAACCCCCAAATAATCCAATTTAAAATAGGAAGAAGGGGCACCTGGGTGGCTCAGTTGGTTAAGTGTCTGCCTTTGGCTCAGGTCATGATCCCAGGAGTCCCCAGATCAAATCTCACTTCGGGCTCCCTGCTCATTGGGGAGTTTGCTTCTCTCTCTGCCTCTCACACCACTCTTGTGCTTTCTCTCCCACTCTCTCTCAAATAAAACAAATAAATAAAATCTTTTTAAAAAATTCAAATAAGCAGAAGCAGAAGATGTGAACATATATTTCTCCAAAGACATACAGGTGGCCAAGAGACACTTGAAAGGTGCTCAATATCACTCATGATCAGGGAAATGCAAATCAAACCCACAGTGAGATAGATAGGTGAAATAGGTGATGGGGATTAAAGAGCACAGTAAAAACTGCACATTTACAAAATGGTTGAGATGGAAAATATATTTTGCATATTTAAAACGATATGCATTAATCTTTATCAACTTATTAGGCACTTAGAATTTTTTTTTAATGTTCTTTTAGAAAATTAAAAGATCTTGGTTAGAGTACATCTTTGATTGGTACCAGAACACTTTATGGTACTTTCCTAAGATCCATTCATTGTAGAATTGAATGTCACAAATGATGGGTTTTGCCACAACTTCTGAAAACTTTCTCTGTTCCTCAAACCAAGTGAGTCAAGTTACAAATCTGTTTATTCATTCTATTTCCTGAAAGATTAGATACTCTAGCTCAATAGCAGGTCCCTTGAAGGGCTCCTTTCTTTTGCTTTAGAATTACTCTTTATTTCCTCTTTGGTTTCAGGTAGTTGACCTTATTAGTTAGAAAAGTGTTTTTGGCTTTTGTCTGCCATGAAAGAAAACTGATGATCCATCTAATTTGCTCTTCTTCGGTTTTATATTCTTGTCAAAGCCAACTCCTTTCACTATGAATAGTACCCTAGTGTTTTGATAGTCTTTGTGTCATTCTTCTTATCAAGAATTGTGCTTTGAGTCAGTTTCTTAAAAGTAGTTTTATCTTTCTCTGCTTGGCTTATTTCGCTAAGCATGATACGCTCTAGTTCCATCCATGTTGTCGCAAATGGCAAGATTTCATTTCTTTTGATGGCTGCATAGTATTCCATTGTGTATATATACCACATCTTCTTGATCCATTCATCTGTTGATGGACATCTAGGTTCTTTCCATAGTTTGGCTATAAGTGATTCTTAATCTCACAAAACAAACTGAGGGTTGCTGGGGGGAGGGGGTTTGGGAAAAGGGGGTGGGATTATGGACATTGGGGAGGGTATGTGCTTTGGTGAGTGCTGTGAAGTGTGTAAACCTGGTGATTCACAGACCTGTACCCCTGGGGATAAAAATATATGTTTATTAAAAAAAAAAGGTAGTTTTAGTGATTGACTTTCATAGGCTCAGAAAGCTTCTGCATTTAGAGTTTTGTAATAAATCAAGCAAAATATATGGAGTGTATATTTAGTTTGCAATGGTTTAATAATATAACTATGGATTTTAATTAGTATAGGCTTTTCCTTTGAAGTTTTCCTCACTCCACCCATTCTTGCTTAGTTTCTGTATTTTATGTATGATAGTTACTGTGATCTATTTAAATGAATCTATCTTGTAATCATTTCTTGATTTACTAATTTTAGGCAGTATTTGTTTTATTAAAATTTAAAAAAATTAATACACTTTCACTATCATTCATTTCCTTTCCTATTACTGATTTTTCATTTTATTTTTAGTGCCAAGATTTATAAAATTTACATTCTTGGGGGGCCTGGGGCGCCTGGGTGGCTCAGTGGGTTAAAGCCTCTGCCTTCAGCTCGGGTCATGATCTCAGGGTCCTGGGATCGAGCCAGGGTCAGGCTCTCTGCTTGGCGGGGAGCCTGCTTCCTCCTCCCTCTTTCTCTGCCTACTTGTGATCTGTCTGTCAAATACATAAATAAAATCTTAAAAAAAATTTACATACTTTTAAAAATATATATATTTATTTATTTGAAAGAGAGAGAGAGCATTAAGGGAGGGGAGGGGCAAAGGGAGAAGCAGGCGTCCCACTGAGCAGAGAGCCCAACAAGGGACTCAAGCCCAGGACCCTGAGATCAGGACCTGAACCAAAGTCAGGTGCTTACCCAACAGCCTCCCAGCTCCTCTAAAATTTACATTCTTTTAAGGAGCTGCAATTAGGACATCTTTGCTTTGTCCATGGAAGTGATTCTAAAATTTATGGTATTTATACATATAGCACTACAACTACTTAAATATTATTTACTACAAGAATAAGTAGTGAGTTTAGACTCAAAAAAGGGGGAAATAATAATCTACCACTAAAGCTGCCTCTGCTCAACAGAAAAAAGCCTTAAATGTTAAGATCCAATACGGGGCGTACCTGGGTGGCTCAGTCCATTAAGCAACCGACACTTGGTTTGGGTTCAAGTCGTGATCTCAGGGTCATAAGGTGGGGCTCTGTGATCAGTGGGGAGTCTGCTTGAGATTCTCCCCTTCTCGTGCACAAGCCTGAGCTCCCTCTCAAATAAATAAATAAAAGTTAAAAATAATAATAATAAAAATAAAAGTAATTTTAAAAATCCAATATGTTTTCTACTAATTTCAACTGTCTTTGCTCTTATAGGTTATATATTCAGCTATTATTCTTTCTTATATTTTACTCTAACCTTTCCTTGGATTTACTTCTGTTTTGTTAAGCTTATCTCCTTGAGAAATTTTTTTTTTTTTCATATGGGGTACTTGAGTAGAGAACCTTTCAGGTTCTGCAAGTCAGAAAATACCTTGGTTTTGCTCTTTTATTTGCTCTTTTACAAGAGTTTGAGTGAATATAGAAGTCTAGGTTCAAAATCATTTCTCCACATAAATCTGAAATCATGTGTCTCTGCCTTCTCATGTGCCATTCAGAAATATGACACTGACTGATTTTATTCAAAGAGCACTGGGAAGGCAATCATTTTTAACTAGTAGTTGACATCCTCTGATTCAAGCTTCTGGCGTTGCCATGTAGGGGGCCCAGGGTGGAAGCAGAGGACCAATAAGAAATAATGAGCTATCTTGAAGATCAATTTTTGCACAGTTCATCATTTGTAGCATTTACTAGAATATTAATGAACATCTATATGTTTGTGTCATTGAACATGACTCCTGGTTTTGGCTGTTTTGTACAGTTTGGTTGACTCTAATAGTCCGAATCAATATGGATACTGCTGTTCAAAGCTGTTTTTCTCTTTGTGCCTTAATTTTGTCTATAATGCACTCAGACAATGGGCGTCCTATAAATGAGAACTGGAGAATCCACACTAAGGCTACTCTATACCAAACGGGTTCGTGAGTGGAGCCAAAAAAGAAAGAGGGTTTGCTCCATGGCAACACATCTAAAGATGATTTCTGCCAGACTCAACATGCTCAGAACCAGACTGACTTTTTCAGTGCCTTCACTTTTGTCCACCCCTCAGTTTGGTTTAATGGAGACACATCTCAACGCACATGGCCTATCTGGGGTCTGAAACGCTACTTTAATTCTAAATGGCACCTTTGAGCATAGGGTCTTCATTGTGTTCACCTTCTTTGGTCAGGTGTTTTGTTACCCAGCTCCTATTTCTCAGATATCATCACAATTTTGTTTTTTAAATCCAGATTTTTTAACTTCAGTAAACTACTGATCATAGTCAATACTCAATAAAAGTAATGCCAGCATGACAGCTAATTGTAGCAGATTATCTATCTAGAAACAAGGAGTGCCACAGTTCAGGACAGGGGGAAGGGAGGGAGGGAAAGTCACTCCCAATGGGCAGAAATGATTGACAAATGCTGCAAGAATGGAAGGAAGAAATAGCATATGTGAATGTGTGTGCACTCTTCTTTTGAGAGTCAGAATCTCATCAAAATATATTTCATATGACAAGGATAATTAAATATCTTTTTAAAGAAACGTTAATTACAATCTGAAAATAATTCTGAAAATTTGCACAGTGCAAAAATACTGAATTACATCAATTACAAAACTAAGAAAATGCCATATGGTATCTTAGAACCTCAAAGATTCAGGTTGAAAAGAGAATTTCTGTTGTATTCTTTTACTTAATCTGATATTCAAAATTGATTGCCAACCTCCCAACGTTATGGATCAATTTATAGGTAGGATATGCAAATTACTAGTTACACAACACAAAGTAGCCTGATAAGATGGTGAAGATACATTAGTTGCTTCTTCCTTCCTTCAGCCTAACACTGGAGATGCCACAGAAAGGAAAAGGAGGCTGACCAATCTTAGAAACTTATATAGAAACAGGGAAACTCTCAGGCAAGAGTAGTGGTTGGGTTTCAGTGTGGACAGCAGATAGCAGTCCAGAGTGGGGGAAGGCGGGTATTCACAGAGTTAAGATTGGAGCTTTTAGGTTTTTTCCCCTTTTATTACTCTGGCATAGGTCACTGGGGGCAGAAAAACAGCAATACCAGCTTGTCATAGTAACATTATTCCCTCCTCCTCTCGGGGGAAGATACAGAGAGATTCCAGAAAGACAAGGTCTCTTGGTAGTTTTACAGTTGAGTGATGAGGTGGGAACAGTAGGTAGTGATAAGGTAGAGAAGGAGGGAAAGTCAAACCCAGACCATAAGAGGAGAGGCTTTCTACTCTGAAGAACATTCCCTTTGACACTCCCTAGGCTTATTGTGAGGCGCTCAGCTAGAGTCTCAAAATACATGAGGCATAACTGATCAAACTATGGGATGAAATACATTCATCACAAGTTGATATTGGAAAGTTTAACAAACCCTGGATAGAAATTCCCAGTTTTGGAACACAGAAATTAGCAAAGATACATAAGATTGAAATATCATAAAAACTAAATTCAAATTAATAAAGAACTTTACATCCAACAGAAAATATACATTTCGCTTTCTTTATGTTTATAAGAAATATTCACAAAAATCAACTACTTGGTACAGAATTATCAAAACCTTAGTAAATCCTAGAAAATCAATACTATAGATATTCAAAACAAACCAAAATGTAATAAAATTAAAAATCAGGGGAGGGGTGCCTGGGTGGCTCAGTGGGTTAAAGCCTCTGCCTTCAGCTCAGGTCATGATCTCAGGGTCCTGGTATTGAGGCCTGCATTGGGCTCTCCGCTTGGCGGGGAGCCTGCTTCTCCCTCTCTCTCTCTCTGCCTACTTGTGATCTCTTTCTCTGTCAAATAAATAAATAAAATCTTAAAAAAATAAAAAAGAAAAGGAGAAAGAAGCAGCAAATAGAACGTAATGTGACCAAGAACTGAAATAGCTATAGACACACAAGAATCACAAAATAATACTTTGGGTGACCATACAACAATAATTTGAAAATTGGAATAAAATAGATATATTTTGGGAAAATTTTGTACAAATTGGTACAAAGAAGCATAGAAATCTTACATTAAACAACAATACTCAAAGAAACTGGAATGGTAATCAAAGACTTCCTTCCTAAGAGAAACCCTTGTATTCCATGTGATTCTACAGTTTCAATTCTATCACACTTTCAAAGACTCGATGATGCCTATGTTATACAAGTTGCTCTAGAAGAGACAAAGAGGGAAAGCCATTCACATAATTTTATGTTGCAAATATAATCTTGATTCCAAAATGGTTTGAGGGCAATAGAAGCAACAACGATTACAGGCTCCATTCATTGATGAGAGGCAGTAAAGCACAGCCCGTAGGAACACAGATGCCAGAGCCAGACTCTTTGAGTTGAAATAGCAGCTCCGCCACTGACTAGCTGTGTGACCTTGGGAATATTACTTCTTTGTGCCTCATCTTCCTCATTAGTAAAATGAGAATGGCAAATATTAGTACATATGTCACAGATTGTTGGGAGGATTGAGTTAATATACATAGAGTCCTGGGCCAGTGTCTGGGATGTAGTAAATATTATGTTAGTGTTAGTAATAATTAATACTGATATGACTATCAAAGTTCTAAATAAATGTTAGCTAACCAACAGATGCTAAAATGCTACATAAAATAGCAGCTAATCAAACCAGAGTTTACTTTACAAATGGTAAGATGATTTAGCTTCAGAAAATCTATCAGTTTAATTCGCTACATTAATTGACCAAAAGAGAACAATCACATGATTATCATAATAGATACAGATAAAGTGTTTAAAGTTAAGTTCCTATTCTGTGACTGAAAAATATTAGAGAATTAGGAATATAAGGAGACTTCATTCATAAAGGTTAAATGTTAAATCAAATTACAAACATCATACTTAGTGCATTCCTTCATGATCAGGCATAAGAAAGTATGATCAGTTATATAGAAAGCCTAAAGTAGTCAGCAGATATGATATGGAACTAATACACAAGTTTGGCAAACTTGTCAGATATAGAATATACATGTATATATGCATACACCCACACAGAGTATTCCTCTATACCAGTAATAACCAACAAAACTATGTTGCCTTTACAACAGCAACAGAAAATACTGGAATTAACCTAAAAAGGTAGAAGAACATTATGTAGAAAAAGTTCAAATTCTACTGAATCATCACACAAATAAGCAACTAACTGACTACAGCAAGTGGAGATACATACTGCCTGCATGAATGAAAAGGTTAACATTATAAAAATGCTGATTTTCTCCCAGCTAAATATACAAAGGCAGTGCAATTCTAGCAAAAATTTCGTATGATAAGTCAATTTTGGAAAAGAGAGAGAGAGTAGACTTGTTGTAGCCAATACAAAGCAAACTTAAGTATATAGCAATAAAAAGAAACGTGGCTCTGACCCAAGAACACAGATTGCCCCAATGTAAACTGAACAACAAGGTTTTTGTTTTCAGTTAGGTCCTTCTCAAACAGAACAACACTTTTTATAGCCAAGTAGCCAGGAGCTAGAAAGTCCAAAAAGTCGGACTACAGTTCTGATGCTGATATACTATGCTGTGTAATTGTTTGTTTACATGACTGTCTCCTTCCTTTCTTTTACCTTGCTTATCCATCCACTGATGTTGGGCTTGGCTTTGTGGCATGTTCTGGCTAATGGGGTGTGAGGGAACACAACACTCCCTACTTCTGAGCAGAAACTTATGTGACGATGTGGCTAGGTTGTTGCCATCTTGCCTCATTGTTGCACCAGAAGAACACGTCCTAGATAGGGGCTGCTCCTTCAGCCTGGCTTCCAAAATGGGGGGGGGAGGAGGGGACCCAAAACAACAAACAAACAAAAAACACCTATGGAGGAGAGACCAAAAAAGTTTAGCAGAGTCAAACTCTGATGCAAGGTATGGAAGAAAAACTACTTCTTGTAAACCACGGAGGTCTGGGGCTTCTTTGTTTTAAACTAGAAAAAGCTGAAGAACTCACTGACTTAGAGGGTGGCAGAAGGATTTACCATCTGTTTTATCCATACAAGTTAAAGATAGTTCTCATTTTTTCCTCAGAGGAATATTACCTGACTTTAACTATTGATCCCTAAAAATACCTTTGATTATTTCAGCACTATTTTGCTATATTTTGATGTTATCTATCTCAGAAAAATGCTAGCATCTTACTGAGCTTATAGAAAAATATTCACATGTAATGTTTATTTGTCCCCAAATCTTACAGTATATATATTGACCATGCATTATAATGATGGGGGAGGGAAATGGTAATCTTAAGCAGCCTTTATGCAGAAGAGCCAAAGGCGGCAGACTAATGGGAGACCACATCTGACAAGTACCCATAGGTATATGTTATCACATATACTTTTTTCAAGAAAATCCTTCTTGTCACCCTGGTCAACATTCTACTTTGACCTTCCACAGATACATTATCCTCCCAGCCTTGTAGGGAACTACCAGAGAGAAATGCTGGTATAATTTTCATATTTTTATTTATTCTTAATTTCCAAGTGGTGTCTAATATAGGGCTTGTAAATAATAGGCAATTAGGAATATTAATTGACTGAGTGACAGAATAAATGTATACACAATGGACTTCCCCACCGATGGTTTAAATGACAGGCAAAAAGGAGGCTGAGAGAAGATACATGTGAGTTACTTTCATTACTTCTCATATCCCAGACATATGTCTCTAAGTGCTGCTTCTGCTTTTGTCTCCCAGAAGCAATAAGATGGCCAAGGAAGATTCTTCTCTGTTTGCCTTAAGAACACTTACCAGTGGAACCATCCTCTAGAAACGTTCAGCTCAAGGCCGATATGTACAAAGCCATGAAGGAAGTCAGGCTGTGGGCTTGAGAGACAGAGGTAGGTGCAACTAGTAATTGTCATTTTTCTTCCACTGAACCTTGAGTGGCTTCACATCAAAAAAGGTAGTCAGTAGTAGGTCAGGTAGTCAGCATTTAAACAATGACAAATAAAACTATCCATGCCCTCCTAGAGCTTACACTCTACTGGGAACACAATCATTAATGAAGGAATACAGGGATAGATCTGCAACTAAAACTCACAATAAAAGCTATAAAGAAAAGCAAACTATCAGAAGCTTAATACAGTTTAAAGATTTTTACTTTTTAGGGCCCTCATATTATTCTTGGCTTCCCTGAAGATTTAAACAGATTTAGCAGGTGACTTTGTTGAAGTCAGAGCAACTATTCAGCTAAGTTTCCAACAATCCAGCTAAATTTTAAACTTCTCCACTTACTTGCTATCAACAGCAATTTAATACCTGCATTTACCTGCCTGGCAGTAGACAAGGTCATGAGCCTTTATGCTGAGGCAGCAGCTAGAATGACTTTGCTTTTAAAAGCTGCAGGATCGTTGCTGAATGGCGTGGCAACTTCTGACTAAATGAATGACTTGGCCTGCAGGAGAATTACTTTGGTCTTGAGATGGCTTTCTGCCCAAGTCACTCATCATTCCCAGGGCCAAAACATCACTTAAAAGATCAGCAGCATAACTTAATAAAATGACAAGTACTTTTATATTACAGGTCTTGTTGTGAAAGAAGAGAGGCAGCTTTAATTTTGTTTTGGTTTTTAAAGGAGAAAATCTCTTGTTAAATTGATTGTCCTTGTAGAGATACTAAATGGAAAATGCTATTCACTACAGCTACACAAGCTGGTCCTGGCTTTAGGGCTGGTGGGGCTGGTGACAAACCCATTTATTGTCAGCAACAAATTTCTGAATTTCTGTGAAGGTGTCCAAGTCTCAGGTGTCCAAGTACTGATCGAAGAGGCTGGAAGATCCTGTAACCTAGTTGCTGGAGGATCTAATCTGGGTAAGAGTTGTTCCTCCAAGACAGAGAAGTCTCACAAAAGAGAGATCTGGCTCAATAAAGATAAGCCATCAAGAAATAATTTTTCAGGATTTCCTATTCTTGGCTCCTAGAACCTAAATCTAAGGAACATTTTAGTAAGAGTTTTCTAATCACCCTCAAGAGGCAAAAAACAAACAAACAAACAAAAACCCCCACAAAACAACAACAAACAAACAAACCAAAAAAAACCATAACAAACCCAGGAAAACGCATGATCTAGAAAATTTTTAAATGGAAATTTCCATTAAGTGTGATTGCTATTATCATTGTGAAGTAACCACTGGATTGATACTCCAGAGTTTAGGTTAGGTTGGTTAATATTATCTATAGTGGTAGAGTCTCAACTTTTGATCTACTTGCTCCTCATCAGAAGAACTCTCAGGAAAATAATATTTTGTTTTCCTATGAATAAATGCTGATTAATGAATGACAATCAGACTTTCCTTTCCTCTCACAAATACCTCCTCCTCTTTCAAGAGTTGGCTCAACTGTCATCTTGTCTTGGCACACATCATTAACCTCGCAGGGTAACTACTGACCTCTCCTCTGTGATCCTTGTTCACATCTTTGTTATTGTATTCCTCATTGTATACTCTATTTGTTTGGATGTCTTCCACTCTAGTGATTTCACTTCAAACTACCATCTTATCTTGCTTGTCACTGAACTCTGACTCTGACTATAGTTCATTACCAAATACATGTTGAATACATATTTATGGAATTAAATACAATTGTGGAGAGAAGTTTCTAATAGCCAATCACAGGATCTAGGCTCTCAAACCTTTCATCAATGATAGGTAAAAATCAAGTGATCGTGTCTGTAAATAATACAAAAGTTGGCAAGGATAGCAAATACATTGAGTGACAGTCTCCTCTTAAACCTTGGCAAACTAAGAAAATAGGGTTAACCTAACAAGATTAATTTTAGCAGAGATAAAATGCAAGGTCTAGTTTTTCCTTCCAAAATGCCAACCATAATAATGTAAGATATAAGAAATAGAGCTTATTGCTAAGCACACATAAATAAAATCTTAAGGATATTAGATGATGTAAACTCAGCACAAGTCAACGAAGTGATGCAGCTGACAAACAGGTAATGTACCTGTTTGTGAAAACTGGTTGAATGGGTAAAAATTGGGTGTCCACAGCGGGGGAAGCCAGGGTCTTGCTGTGGAATGCACTAACCGGCTCACACACTACTCAGAAAGATGTTCTTCTTGGGGCATAACACTCAGAGAAGGGATTTAGAGGGACTAGAGGGCATATAAAAGAGAACAAATGGCACATGGCTTTGAAACCAATCTGTGTTGGTGGATAGCAATGAAAATTTAGACTTTGGAAAACCAAAAATGCAAAGTTAGTATGACACTTATGTTTTTATTTTATGGCCCTACATGATACATTAGGATTACTGGATAAGTAACATCAATTTATGAGACAAATTTTAGAAGTGGCCAAGAATGGAAAGTTAGTTTGGAAGGCAGTGAGTTACCTGTCACTCAGAATGTTCCTAAGGTCTTTTGTAATGGTTCCTTCAGACCCAGAAATTCTCTGATTCTCAGCTCTTTGATCAGTCAGGTTAAAAAAAAAAAATTATCTCAATACATGATCATTTCTAATATTATGTCCTGCTGGAAAGAATGAGTAGTCATAATCACCTGCAGTTTTATGAATAGATTAAACAGACAATTTTTCATAAGGCATTGAGAATCAAGCTAAAAAATACATTGCGACTGAGTAAGGCCTCTGTATTTCTCTGGGAAGGTTTGCTTCCCAGAGAACCACAAGGTTACATTTTTAAAGTCTTTTTAAACTTTTAGTTGTGACTAGAAGTCTGCATTTTATGTATACAACTGGAGTTGTTGAGTAATATTTTAATCCATTTTGGTACAGTCAACATTCTTCTGGAGCAGATTCAAAAAAAGGAATAAATGGAAACCCATTTGAACCTGTTCCAGCTGGAAGTCTGCTGTCATCTATACCAACAAAACAGATACTGCAAAAGAAGTGCTTTTGGTGGCTGAAACCACTACATTTTCCATTTCATTACATCTAACATAAATGTGTTCTACTGTTGATGAGCCAAACGAGAATACCATTACTAAAAAATGGAGGTAACATCTTTTCCTTAAGGGAACAACAACACAAAACAAAATTTGCTCCCATTCCACCTAATACTGAGTGACCGACATATTTTCCTGCACTAAAATTTTTATGAAAAAGAAGCAAATGATTTAAATAATTAATAAAGGCACAAATAGAGAGCCAATACTAAGAATTTAGCGTGGAAAGGAGCAACTTTTAAATTACATCTCCCAGGCAGAGATTTAACTTCTAAGTCATCGAAATGAAAATGGATAAAAAGGTAGATCTGGGCCCAGTTCTTGACATTGGCTCTTACATATGACATTAACAAGTTACTTTCTTCCTTCATAAGAAAAGGATACTAAAATTTCAAGGAAGAAAAACAGAGTATCAGAGAGATCAAATAGAAAACGTGAGGCCCAGGATCTGAATCCAGATCTCACTAACTCCAAAACTCATCCTGTGCAATATTATTTGTATTTTTCACTATCAAATAAAATGATTCTGATTCCTCTTCCATCTTACCATACAGAATCTCTGAGGGAGGAAAAGAAAAGAATCAACTTTTTTTTTTTTTTTTTTAAGATTTTATTTATTTATTTGACAGAGACACAGCAAGAGAGGGAACATAAGCAGGCGGAGTGGGAGAGGGAGAAGCAGGCTTCCCGCTAAGAAGGGAGCCAATGCAGACTTTGATCCCAGGACCCTGAGATCACAACCCTAGCCAAAGGCAGATGCCTAACGACTGAGCCATCCGGATGCCCCCAAGAATAAGCACTTCTGAGAACAAATTATGGTAATAACAAACGTTTTCTGTAAAGGGCAACATAGTCAATATTTTAGGCATTGTGGGCCATAGAGTCTCAGCTATACCTACTCAACTTTGTCCTTGCAGCACAAAAGCGAAAGACAATGTATAAGCAAATGAGTGTGGCTGTGATCCAATAAAATTGTATTTTTAAAAACAGGTGGTGAGGGACGCCTGGGTGGCTCAGTTGGTTGGATGATTGCCTTCGGCTCAGGTCATGATCCTGGAGTCCCGGGATCAAGTCCCGCATCGGACTCCCAGCTCCATGGGGAGTCTGCTTCTCTCTCTGACCTTCTCCTCATTCATGCTCTCTCTCACTGTCTCTCTCTCAAGTAAATAAATAAAATCTTTAAAAATAAATAAATAAATAAATAAAAACAGGTGGTGATATGATAGCATCAAAAAGAAAGAAGTAATTCAAAAAAAGTTCAATCAAGGAAGTGCAAGACTTGTACAATGATAAATATGACCTAAATAAATGGAAAGATATGCCATATTCATGGATTGGAAAACTTAATATTGTTAAGATGGCAATACTCCACAAATTATAGATTTACTGAAATCCCTAACAATGGATCTCTACTGAAGTCTAAGCAATCCCTACTAATTTCTGTTTTTCAGAAATTGACAAGTTGATTCTAAAATTCATATGAAAGTGCAAGGGACCCAGAAGACCTAAAACAAAAGAACAACTTTGGAGGACTTACACTTCCAGATTTCACTTACTCCAGAGCTGCATTAATCAAAACAATGTGGTATTAGCATAAGGCTAGACATACAGATTAGTGGAATAGAACTGAGAATCTAGAAATAAATCCTTACATTTAATCAATTATTTTCTGAGCAGGATGATAAGATGATTTGATGGGAAATAAACAATCTTTTTAAAAAACTGTTCCAGGGAGCGCTTGTCTCAGTCAGTTAAGTGTCCCACTCTTGGTTTTGGTTCAGGTCATGATCTCAGGGTCATGAGATCAAGCCCCATTGGGTTCCACACTGTTAGTGGAGACTGCTTAAGATTTTCTCTCTCTCCTTCCACCCACCCCCAGTCTGCACTCTCTTTCTCAAAAACAGAAAGAAAAAAAAAAGATTCCAAGACATCTAGATACCCACATACATATTATAGAATGAAGCTGAACTCCTTTATATTTCAAACTAAATATAACTATAAACACATATAAATATAACTATAAACTAAATATAACTAAAAACTATAAACTAAATATAAATTTATATATAATTTATATGTACAAATATATAAATTATATATAAATATAACTGTATCTCAAACTAAATATAAATTAACTCAAAATGGACCAAAAACCTAGTATAAGAGCTAAAACTATAAAACTCTTAGGGGAAAAAACATAGAAGCAAATCACTGTGACCTTGGATTAGGCAATATTTTCTTAAGCACATTCCAAAGGCCCCACCTTTTAATACCAGTATCTTTGGGGAATAAGATTTCAACATCTGAATTTGGGGGACACAAATATTCAGACCATAGCAGGGGTCCAGCAAAGAATCCCTGAATTCTAATTCCTCAAGGAAGGCTCTCAAAATAGTCAAATCCCTGTCAGCTTCAAAGATCTACTTCGAAGATTATTTAGCATTGCCCAGAAAGCCCATCCAATATTTAACAACGTTCCCTCTCAGCAAACCATTCCTTCTGTCTCTGTGAGGGTTGAATGAAAGAGCAGTGAGTACAATATGGTCTGCCACCGGGAAACGGAGAGGCAGAAAGAGTCAGAGCTTTGAAAATCTGGGGCACTTAAAGAGTCAGCTTTCAGAGTCCCAAAGGCAGGCAGGGAGGGAGTCACTGGAGTTTACACACTCGACCTCTTTTGTATGGACGGGGTGTCCCTACCATAGAATGAAGTGACTGCTAGGTTTGTCTTTTTTCAGTTCAGCATTGTCCTGTGCAGAGAATACAGAAGTGAAGAAATTTGGAGAAATAAACATACTGCCTGCTACTGAGAGGGAGGAGAGAAGATAGAGAAATGTCACTAAAGGCGGGAGGGAGCCTTTGCTGATCCTGGAGTTTGACTCGCTGCCGCCACCACTTATCTTCCCCACACAGGAGGGAAATCCATCTCTCACAAAGCCTGCGCCAGAGAGCAGGGAAATAGCATCTCGATGCCAACCAAGCATATTGGATTGGGGGAAAAGAGGAGAAGTGGGTAATCAGAGGGCTGGATCATTGATATAAACACTCAGCACAAAGCCGTATTTACGGCTTCAGTTAGACCAACAGATATTTTCCTGGCTTTGAGAAGTGGTACTCAACTGGATAGGAACTTCATATACAGTAAGGGTAATATGGTGGACTTAAGTCTCTCTTTTACGCCCAGAAAAGCAACATTAAAAGCTCTCCAGAGTATAGGAAATAAATAAGACATTTTACAATCTCATCATGTTCCCAAACTCAATTTTGTCCTTGCTTTGGCGCAGCTCTCCCAGGCTCCTAGGCACAGGGCAGGGGAAGACTGCATGCTCAGGAGGGAGGACAGAACCCCCCTCCACCTCATTCTGCAGTTACCCTGCAATCAGCCTCTACTGGGGTGAGGAATGACATTGAATGGTACAGAGGACTAATGAGTCTCTAAAGTTATCCAGTAACTCCATGTATATTGTATAAACAGGAAAACAGGGAGATAATACCTTCTTCCTGTTTGCTTCTCCCAGTGGTGTGCTATCACTACAGCATCTGGTAATGCTGGTAATGTTACTCCAGCTACTAAAACAGTGATTCTCTTTATGTGGCTTATTTCCCAGTAAGCTAAAACTAATATCCTCACCACTTTGAGACAATTCAACTCCAAGAAAGGACCAGGAATCGTTATTCGGCTAATATTTCTCGCTGCCCCAGATATTTTAAGAAATGGGAAAAGAGGCACAGAAAGGTTAGAACACTCATGCAGTATCTCAGTCACTGCAGCATAAATCAATAACACAGACAAGGCTAGGACAAATATAGCTTCATTGCTCCTGTAACACTTTATTGCACTAGTTTGTCTATATTCTTCTCCCTACAGAAACCTGTGGCCATTATTTATCCTAGTTTCCTTGGCCACAGCCCAATCACTTATACATGATAAGGTGCCTGAGACTTGATTCTTAAATGAATGAATGAATAAATGAATAAATGAACAAGCATGTTGCATCAGTCGAGTGCAAGCATATACAGAGAAATCAAAATGTGTTACTCATGGTTCTATTTCCTCCAAATCTCCTTTGTTTCTAATTACAGAGATATTAGTAGTTCCTATGGGGCTTAATGTTCAGCTCAAACTGACATTTAAAGAGGGGAGGCAGGGAGAAATGCACTGGACATTTTAATACTTCTCCCTTCTCTGAAATCCAACATGATTGCACTTAAGTTTGGTAGCATTCTTATGAGAGTCAATTGCAACAGTACCTGGCATTTTTATTTAAATGTCCCATATATATTTATTCCTATCCTCTGGATGGGTTGAGGGTTGGTGAAGTATTCAGTGAAAAACAACTTGTGGAGAGCACATTCGGACTTGAAATCCCCTGTGCTCCCCAAGGGAACCCAACAAAGAACTGGACAGACAGAGAAGCTATAACCATGTGCTGAATTAAAGAATTGTCAAAATGAGTCAAGTCCAAGGTCCACCCAGTTCCACAGCAATACCAGAGACTGACAGCTTCAAAGGACAGACTTGTTTTTCATTTGTGTAATGCTCCTGGTTAATGTTGAAAGATAACTAACAAGGAGTCTCTGCCTTGAACAAGAGCCTCTGGGTTGGAAGACACATCTGTTGTCCTTGATGGCAGTCTTAATACATGAGAGGTGTCCATTGCAATATTTTAATCCCATGAACCATCTTTAACCATCCTATTTAAAATAGCATTGCCTGCTTTAGTTTTAATGCACAACGCTTACCGCCCCATGTGTGTTTACTTGTGTACTGTTAGTCTCCCCCATAATGGAACTCCATGGAAGGAGGGTGTCTGCTTTCTTCTCCAACTTTCCCCACCACTCACCATGCCTGGGAAAGAACCTGGCATGTAATAGGTTTTCCACAGTTATTTATTTAGTGATGCTGCTGAATTTACAATTGTTCACTCACGAAGAGTCAGGCTTTCATTCCAGATGAAGCAGCGAGGTCTAGGAACGTGTTAACTGCTTGACAAGTATCACATGCACGCATGCGCACACCCACTAAGCTGAAGCACGAGTCTTCGGGAAATGGACACCTAGAGCCAAGGGAGTATGTTTTTCTGACAAAAGCCTCATCCAGTGACCAGTAGGAAGAAAGGGTCAATTGGTATAGAAGATTTGGAAAGAGACTTGCTGTGTTCTAAAAAAAGAAAGTGGCAGTGGGGGTGGGGGGGGATTGCTGCAAATAAGCCAGATGGGGTAGAATGCCACGAAACTTACAGCAGATGGCACTAAAATATTAAACTAACATTTCCTTATGCTCCAAGCTGAGCTCTATGTTCATGCTGATTAGGAGAGTCAGTCTATTTTAAAACATTCAAATGAAAAACGAATCCTGTACTGTTAAATCGCTCTGCTAAAAACAACTCCAAGCATTAGCATCAAATGTGCTTTCACACAAGCGATATGTTAATATTATTCAGGCAAGGTAACGTCTAACAAAACCACCCAGAATAGGAGGAGAGAGAGAGAGAGAGAAAAGCCCACAGTCTCATGAATCTGTTCAAAAACAAGCTCAGTGTGGTAAAGCCACGAAAATCTGCTTCTCTGATCTCCATAGCAACAGCAGCAACCCTCAGACATACACGTTAGAAGCCAGATTTGTTTTTCTCTTTTCCAAGTACCTTTGCATGATATTTTTGGATAATGTTGAAATACAACTGACATTGCATAAGGTGGAAACACACTGCTGGTTCCAATTGCTTCAGTATTAGGGTGGCTTGTCACTTTCTCATTAACCCACAATGTGATGCCACTGTCACAGTGCACAGCACCTGGCTCTCCAGGGATACCCCAGAAAAATACTGTCAGCTGAAAGTCAGGCTCAATAATATTTACAGGCTGGCATGAGCTATCCAGTTGGAGAAGAAGATACTCTCAAGATTTATAAACTATGCAAAGTAATAAGAACACTAGCTATCTGCTTTCCAAATATTATTTAAGGTTTCCACCTAAAAAGAAGCCATAGAACATTTGTTTTCTCACTGGATCTGAGGTATGAAGACCATCTAATACCAGTCAGCTCCGCAAACCAGAGAAAGAATTAAAAATAGAACTATGTAAACAAGGGTTCCCTGAAGAACTCTTTCAACTATTCTGTATGGTTGAAAATTTTTATAACAAAATATTGGGAAAAAAGGAAATACATCTGATCATCATATAATATATCAATCAAAGGGACTGTCCATTGTTGCTTGTTCTTATTATAGTCAATGTAGCAGAAAAACAAAAGCTGAGAGATATATGCTCATTGGCTGATTAAAAGTGAACCATTGGGGTGCCTGGGTGGCTCAGTGGGTTAAACTTCAGTCTTTGGCTCAGGTCATGATCTCAGGGTCCTGGGATCAAGCCTTGCACCAGGCTCTCTCCTCAGCAGGGAGCCTGCTTCCCCCTCCCCCCCTCTGGGGCCTCTCTACCTACTTGTGATCTTTCTCTCTGTCAAATAAATAAATAAGAAATCTTTAAAAAAATAATAAATAAATAAATAAATAAAAGTGAACCACTGAAGGGGTGCCTGGCTGACTTAGTTGGTAGAGCGTGGGACTCTTGATCTCGGGGTTGTGGGTGTGAGCCCCACATTGGATGTAGAGATTACTTTAAAAATATAAAATCTTTTTAAAAAGTGACCAGCTGAAAAAAACTGGAGGATTGAGAGAAATTGAATATGAACAAGGCATTAGATGATAGGAGGTATTTGTTTTATTCGATGTAATAATGGTCCCATAGTCATATAAGTAATTATACCTATTTTTAGAGATATACACTAAAGCATTTAGGGATAACATTTCTTTTTTTTTTTTTTTTTTTTTTTTTTTTTTTTTTAAGATTTTATTTATTTATTCGACAGAGAGAGAGATCACAAGCAGGCAGAGAGAGAGAGAGAGGAGGAAGCAGGCTCCCCGCTGAGCAGAGAGCCCGATGTGGGACTCGATCCCAGGACCCTGAGATCATGACCTGAGCCGAAGGCAGCGGCTTAACCCACTGAGCCACCCAGGCGCCCAGGGATAACATTTCTTGATGGCTGTGACTTAATTTTAAAATACTTCAATGAAATGAATCTGAAAAAAAAATGGTACTGACTGATAAATTTTGTTGATCTATATGTGGGAGTTCATAATAGTGTTTTCTTCAATCTGTATACAATTTTCTATAATTACATATTCTAAATATCTTTTTTTAAAAAAGGATTTTATTTATTTATTTGACAGACACAGTGAGAGAGAGGGAATACAAGTAGGGGGAGTAGGAGAGGGAGAAGGAGGCTCCTTGCTGAGCAGGGAGTCCCATGTGAGGTTTGATCCCAGGACCCTGGGATTATGACCTGAGCCAAAGCCCCCAGGCACCGTAAACTTGTCTTCTTTATAGGATAATTAAAATACATACTAGTTGGGGTTCCTGGTGGCTCAGTGGGTTAAGCATCTGCCTTCAGCTCAGGTCATGATCCCAGGGTCCTAGATCCTTGCGTCAGGCTCTCTGCTCAGTGGGGAGCCTGCTTCCCCACCCACCACCTACCTCTCTGTCTACTTGTGATTTCTGTTTGTCAAATAAATAAATAAAATCTTTAAAAAACATACATACTAGTTTATGGATGACAAGTTTTTGTCAGTGCTTATGAAATATCTTGTATGGATTTTTGGAGTTAAATGATGCATAATTATTTTTGAAAGTTGAAAATGGTGGAGGGGCACCTGGGCGTCTCAGTCTGTTGACCGCTGGACTCTTGGTTTTAGCTCAGGTCATGATTTCAGGATTGTGGGATCAAGCCCTGTATCAGGCTCTGTGCTCAGAGCCTCTCCACCTTCCACTCACATAAGTACACCCCCTCTCTGGGTAAAATAAATAAATCTTTTAAAAAATGATGGAAAAGGAAGATGAAGCAAATTATACTATATAAGCAAGATATTACAATAAACCTCCTTAGATGGAGATATAATTCTGTGTAAATTCTTCTCCCAGGCCAGTGCCAGTCTGCCTGCCTGTATGGGACTGCACGATGAGACTGCCCTGAATTGCAAGCACATCAAAACTGACTTCCCACTTGGGATTATTGAAAACATATAATAAAAATGGAAGAGCTTTTTGAGAGAAATGGCAGTCATCTGCAGCATTTGATGTAAGAAACAAATCCTCAAGGATATGTTCACCCATTTTAAAGAGGCTATTCCACATTTATCATTGTGAGAACGTAGCTAAACTTTTCCTCCAAACATCATTTCAAATATTCCTAAAGGATCTGATTGTTCTTTCCATAAAAATAAATCATAGGGCAGAACTTTCTTTGTGGGTAGAGTTATGCTTTGGGAAATGGGAAAGAAGAATGTGCAATTCTCAGCTTGCGGTGAATTCAGTCCCTTTTAGAGGAAAGTAGCCTTAATAGTTCTGCTAAAGCTGTTGGTCATTCTTCTGTGTTGGGAGAAAGCCATCCTGCTTGCCTGAGACTACCAGCATTGGGGGCTGAACTAAATGCTGATGAGGGACAATAACATCCCTGAGATGGGCTGTGACAGGTGAGTGTTGAAGGTAATGAAGCAGCCCACTGGGCTCCTCCCCATCCCAGGGAGTGGTAGTGCTCAGTCCACAGAAGGAGGATGGGCTGCTGGGGGAGGTCAGGTGCGTGGCCAGCTGCCGCTGCGGTGCCATTGAAACCTGCTGTATTGCCAGCCTCTAAGACCAGGGGGCTGATCCACTGAGGAGAGCCCACCCCTGCTGCCTCACATTCTCTCATAGCCTTGGTAACCGCCATGATGACTGACTATAACCTGTGTGTACAGCCTTTTCGAGTACAGAAAACACGATCCAACCATACGTGAGAATAATTGCTGCCATCTACACTGTGCCAGGTCTTCTACTAACCTAAGCCCTTAAAACATTATTTAATGAATTCAATTTAAATCTCATTACTCTTCTAAGGAGTAGGAATTATTATTTTACAGATGAGGTGTGGGAAATTTTAGGCCAGCAACGGTACACTGGGGTTCAAACCCATGTCTGTCTATTCTAGAGCTCATGCCTTAGTCACTACGTAATACTGCCTGTCCCCATATCAACCTTAATAACAAGCTTTGTTTTAAATTGGGTTTGCTGTGTTCAAAATAATAAGAAGTGTTCACTGCAGGAAGTTTTTCCATTTTATAGGGGTTATAAAGTTTCAATAGACTGGACTTGTACAAATTCCATAGGCTCAGCAAAGAAAGGCTGAACACAGGCCTACAGTGATGTCACCTTCTGCTTTGTCAACTCAAATCTATTATTGGCTATGTCAGCTGAACCTCAGAAAAGCATCTTTCTCTGCTGACTCCATTGGCCTTTTCCTGGGATGATCACTCCAGGAGTGCCCAGCAGAGAGGTAAATGTTCTTCATGAGAAACAGTAGGGGATCCACACACAATATTCTCTTCTTAATTGGCCCATTATTCTTTAAACTTTCACTGGACTCAGTAACATTTAAATGAGCTCTTGGGAAAGAACACAGTTATAAAGCACCCTGACATATAACAAAATCCCATAATACACTTCAGCCTCTTCATCTACATGTCTGAGTCAATATTCATTTATTCATCAAATGTTTATTTGTGTCCCTCCGACTTACCAGGCACCACTGTAGGCCCTGGAGACAAAGCAGCAAATCAAGGTATGTGATGTTAAAGAATTTCAAATCTACATGGTACAGACAAGCAATAAACAAATAAACAAATGCACATATAATATAGTGGGTAATGATAAGTGCTATGAAGTTCTGAAACAAGAGATAATTGTGCAAGAGTTCTGTGATAAGGACTTAGTGCTCACCAAATTTCTAGTGTGACCCATTCTTCAGGAAAGTATGTTACTGATTCTGGTCAATGGGCCATAAGCAAAAGTGGCATGTGTCATTTCTAGGAAGAGGCTTTGTAGAACTAATGTGCCCCTCCAAATTTCTCTTCTCCTGGCACGACAACCTAAGAAAACATATGTTGATATGCAGTGGCATAGGCAAGGAAGAGCTTGGATGCCTTTGTAACTGGACAAAAAATAGCCCCTGCCAATTAGCATCAGATTTTATATAAGCCAGAAATAAATACTTGTTGTGCTAAGCCATTGAGATTTGGGGGTCTGTTACTCCAGCATGGGCTAACAGAGTAAAAAAACTACAAAATGCCAGAGCCTGGGGAGAAACAACAAATGGGACTAAAGATTCAGGGAACTGTATGCTACAGCTGGGGTTAATTCAATAGCGGCAAACCTTGTACAGACATTTTAAGTCACCCTAGGGGATTCTAAAAAATTCTGATGTAGGGACATTACACACAAAGATTATACCTGGGATATTTAGGGTGGGGCCTAAGCATATATATTTTGGGTAAAAAACCAATACTCAACAGAAGAAGATAAATTGGGCCAGTAGGCCTTAGGAAGCCTTCCGAGAAACAACCTGTCCCTCAATATGTTTGGGAAGGCGCTTACTAGTGAGATCAAGTCAACCTCCTATAAATCACTGGAAAGCAGTCAATCAAACTATGACATAAGAAGAAAACCTATAAACTTATCAATTGAAATTTTATGAAAGAAGATGTTGCAGAAAGAATCCCTGCATTAAATCAGTAACTGGGCTAGACTATTCCAAAGTCCTTCTCATTGTATAATTATTATTAACATAAATATTTAAATAGTAATAAAATGAGAACATAATTACATAACCTAAATGATCTCAATTAATCCTCACAAGAATCTTGTATGTAGGTACAATTCTCCCCTTTGAACAGGTGAAGAAATTGAAGTACAGACAGGTTAACTTGCCCAAAATTACACAGCTAGTACTAAGTAGTGGAACTAGGATCCAAACCCAGCTAGCCCCTGCGTCCTTGCCCCTGTGAAGAGAAGGATATACAATCAACATCATACAGAATCCAGAGAAGGGGAATCTAGAGAAGGGGCCACTGGAGAGGAAAGGACCTTGGGCATGGCTCAGGGATTCTTCCCTGATTCTAGTTGAGGAACTCAGTCCTTAAACAACAGTTCACAGGTCGTGAAAGTGAGATGGAAATTTCCAATGAAGACTTCCACTTTCTTGCTCTAATTTACAGTGAACTGATGATCCCCACTCTAGGATGGTGTTCCCCAGGTACATGTCCAGTGTAAGTTTAGAAAGGGCATTCTGACTTAAACCAGATTCTAATATGTTTGTGTCTCAGAACACATACCGTTGAGAATGGAGCTTTAGATTGAGGAAATTACTCCCTAAAACCATGGATTAGTCTTACCCTAAGGTGGCTCATTCTGGAGATCCGTTGCATAGGAGGGATCACACACTAACTTACTAACACATGAAAAAGAATTGGTTTATCAAATTATAGCTGTATGGTATACCCTAAGAAATGGGGAGCATGAAGGACTCCAAGGATCCAGAATACAGGGGATGCACGTTCTTTCATTTTTTTTTTTTAAAGATTTTATTTATTTGAGAGAGAGACACAGTGAGAGACAACATGAGCGAGGAGAAGGTCAGAGGGAGATGCAGACGCCCCATGGAGCATGGAGCCTGATGCGGGACTCAATCCTAGGACTCCAGGATCATGACCTGAGCTGAAGGCAGTCGCTTAACCAACTGAGCCACCCAGGCACCCGGGAATGTGTGTTCTTAAAGGGAAGCCAGGAGAGCTCAGGAACACTGGGAGCCTCAAGTAACTGAGGGACAGTGTTGAGGTGAGAGATACAAGGGTGGTGGGAGGAAGGGGACCCCAAGATACAGTGCCTAGTTCCCAATTTTTTTTCCTAGTCCCCAATTTTGCCTAGGCTAGCCCTAGACAGAGGAAATTCTCTAGTTTTCTTAGAAGTTTACCTCACAAAAACTTCATATGATTCTGCTCCAGTGAACCTAATGGTCAAAAGGGCTACTTCTTAATTTGTACAACTACAGATTAAAGATCTGTTTGGCTTTTATGACAACATTTTGCTAGGTAGCAATACAATGTCTTGAGGACAGGATTATCTTTTTCTGATAGGTTAAGAATTATGCAGCAGTAATTTCAGCATGGGGACTGATTAGCATCAGGAAAGGAAAGTACAAAGTAAAAAGGTATAGAAGAGAAACAAGACAAATGTTCTAACATACATTCTAACTACAGGTCTTTCCCAACTTCATGGTACATCATGGGTGACCATATTAGTCAGGATGAGGCTAGCTACAGGAATAACCCCAAAATTTCAGAGGCTTCACACAGGAGAAATTTCTTTTGAATTTAATAGATCAATGTGGTGTTGGTTAGGAACGAGCTTTTGCTAAGAACTGGGATCCTGTGTGGAGAAAGGGGAACCCTCCTACACTGTTGGTGGGAATGCAAGCTGGTGCAACCACTCTGGAAAACAGCATGGAGGTTCCTCAAAAAGTTGAAAATAGAGCTATCCTACGACCCAGCAATTGCACTACTGGGTATTTACCCTAAAGATACAAATGTAGTGATCTGAAGGGGCACGTGCACCTGAATGTTTATAGCAGCAATGTCCACAATAGCCAAACTATCAACAGATGAATGAATAAAGAAGATGTGGCTAACACGTGACCAAGCTGTACACAGTGTATACTATTGTGAGAGTCCTTTATGTCAATATACACAAATGATAGTATATCTTCAAATACTAAATTAAGTTGACATAGAAAGCTTTTAGATTTTCTTATGAACAATTCAACTATCAATTTAGTTGGAAAAGGGCTCTGGGTGAGAGTCAGATCTTATTTCAGATCCTGTTTCTTCTGACCCTGAAACACCTGGAACAATCTTGGACTTCCATTTAAAACAAGGGCATTGATCCAAAAACTCTAATTAGTAGGAAACTATGGTTCACAAATTCTACATGGTATTATATTTTATGGTTTGGTACAGGCCAAATGGTATAGCTTAAAATTAATTCTGGTAAAAACTAAGCTACCATTGGGGAATTTTTTTTGGAAACTCTGTCCTCATTCTTGTTCCAAGGAAAATATGCCTAACGATTTAACCGAACAATCACCACATAAATGGTCTAGTCATTTAGCCATTCAGTGGACACTGTAAAATCATTCAAAGACATGTTTTCTTACAGCATAACCCAAGAGAGCTGTAAATGTCACATCTGGTGGTTTGAGATGAGGTTAAAAAGTAAAGGTTGGATATTTTCATCACAACCACTGGATGGCAACAGACATTAACAATGAGTTGAGATAATCAATACAAAAATTTCCTCTGCACTTTTAGATGTAGAATCAAATCTCCTTGAGGTATTAGGGGGAGATTTAAAAAAAAAAAAAGTGAGTTTGGAAGTAAAAGAATTAGTTTGGGGACGCACCATCTGCTTTTGCAAGTGATTTGTGTGTAGAAAAGTCCCCTATGATTTCAATGCTCAGCCAAGGGTTGTAAGAAAATGAGCCAGAAGGGAAGACGTAAGCCAGCATGCTGTACTTACCATAATCTGCAGCTTTCAACTGGATTATTTATTAGTGACAGTGAGATATTTTATCGTGTGTAAAATCAAGCCTGTAATCCTCACTTATGCCTGGTACAACCTGTGCGTGGGGCTTAACTCCACCCTCAGGCCATTTCTCTCTCCTGTGATTTTTCCAAGCTATAAACAGAGGCCACCTGGAGGACCCTTCTGACTCAGGAGGCCCTAAACTACTGGGAATGTGAATGCTTAGCTATCTGTGTCCCCAACAATATCCTTCTGGAGTCTTTGTTCTGGAGGCTTTGTGAGGTGGGGAGATGTTAGGAGCATCCTTCTGAGTGGGCTGCCAAGACTCACATTATCTCCCCTCTACTTCTCCCATGGGGAGGTGGAAGCCTCAGAGCTAACAATATAAATTTTATTCTAAACCCATCACATGAGCCATTTTAACTAATATCTGAGCCCAAACAGAAAAGCCAACTTTCAGGATTCTGTTTCAGGCCCTGGAAGAAGATGGGGAACTACAGGAAAAAACTGCCAAAGATTACTGAGTATTCTGGAAATTCAGCCTCAACACAGTCCCTCAAACAGTAATTCTCAAATTCTGGTGTGCCTAGGATTCAATGGGACCTACTTAATAAAGCAGATTTCTCAGTCCCTCCCTAAGAGACTGTGGAGTGAGCCTAGGAATTTGTATTCTAAAAAAGAGCTTCTGATATATTTAAATCGTCCAACAACTCTTTGAGGAACACTGTTGAGAAAAACCAAACAGTTCCACTGAGCATCTCATCCTTTCTCTCTACCAATTGACCCAAATCTCCACAAGGAGAGAGAAAATTCCTGGATCAATACCTCTCTGGGCAGAAGAGGACTACTGCCTCAGGCCTAGGTCATTTCAAACCCAAAAGGATCATTACAGAAATAGTGTTGACTCAGAAAGCTCTGAGCAATCACAGATAAAGACCATGGTCAGCTATAACCTTGAGACGAAGTAACCAGACCCAGTGGTGTGCTTGTCTCTATTTCAGACCCCAGTTTGAGTGTTTGTCTTAAAGCCACCTTTTTCTCTGACTTTAACCTCTGCTCTCTGTCAGGCTGCTATCTTTTCTTTGCCTGCTAGTATAATTTTTATCCATATTTGGAACTTGTACTTTAGGCTTTCTGAAGTTTTTATAAATTCCTGGCCCTAGCCAAAGTGGTGTCTAATTCTATCTAGATAACCAACTTGCTTGTCTACAATCCCTGTCCACCTTACTACAGGCCTTATTTAACCTCCACAGGTACCATATTTGACCCTCATTCCAGCTCCAGTCTCAGCCACCCAAACATCATGGTCATCTAAACATACTGATGACTGTTAGATCCGCAGTGGCTTGGCCCTGGAGATACACTGGGTACAGAGGCCAGACTGTGAGAGAGTTATTTCAGTGCTATCATCACACAAATGGATGGTTTTCTAACAGCAGACACAAAAAATGGGTTCAATCACTCATGAAATAGAACTAAGCTTGGGGTTATTTTTTTCCCATTGTAGTGTTTTTTTTTTTTTTTTCATCTACTTCTAATCATTATGGTGACTAAAAACTGTGAGGTGTTGGGAATCAAGTCACCCCAACCACCCATCTAATGCCTCCATAAGTCCTGTGAAGTCAGTCTGCAGAATCTACCTCAAATCCATCCATTCCTCTCCATGTGCATGGCTACCACCCTGTCCCGGTCACCATTATCCCATGCTTCCTCAGCAGTCCTCCTGCTTCCACACTCATCTTCCTCCCACCCCATCCCTCAATGGCAGACAATGTGACCATTAAAAAGGGAGAGCAGGTCTTGTTACTTCCTAGTTTAAAACTCTTGGTATCTTCTTGCAATGGTTGGTATAAAGGCCAAACTCTGCACCCTGGGCTGGGTAGGAAAGGACATTGCCACCCTTCCAATCCCATTTCTTGCCACTGGCACCTTTGCCTACCACATACCAGCTGTGCAGACCCCCCAACCCCAGTTTCTAGAATGACCCAGGACTTTCCTTCTTCTGGCCTTTCTATTTTCTATAGTTTGGAATTTTCTTTATCTCTTGCCACAGTTGGTCACAGAGTTTCCCCCTCCTCTGACCTTCCTACTTAAGTATGACTACCACCATGTACTCTCTCACTCTCTCACACATCATTCTATGGATTTCCTTTTTAATGGAAACCTCCAGATCTCCACCAATGCAAACCCCATGAGGGGTGGATTCACGTCTGCCTTGGCCACCATTATACTGATAACATCAGGAATGTAGTATAACTTATTGGTTGAATCAAAAGAAGGATGAATGAATTGGTAAGGTCTTGCATTTGCAAGGCTGGCATAACATTAGATAAAATTTATTTCATTCTGTATTAGAGTGTTTTGTGGGATTGCAAAGATAGAATCCAGAAGTACAGAGACTAATATCTGTGAGTATCCCACCCAGACTTTAGTGGAAGGTGAGGTTAGCATTTAAATGGGATGGAGAATCCTCTGGAGTTAGTCCTGGCTCTGAGAATGAGAAGTATGTGAATTATATCCTCCAAGCTGCATGATTACATCAGCAAGAAAGGATGATTTATGTGAGGGGTTAAGGGGCTAGATCGTGAATCAAGATCACCACCTATTAGGGTCATTATTTCTTAGAGGCACTGTAATATTTGCCATCTGTGAATTTTATCTCTATAGGCAAGTTCAAGGTTGACTTGAATCCATCTTAGGAGCTTGTCTATGCCTTCTGTGCCCAGGCAAAATTTATTAGGGAGCTGTGGTTTACCACGTCCCAAAAAATTACTGAAATACTAGAGGTATAATAACTATTTCAGATCAATACACACACCCTGTTGAAATATCAAGAACATTTGTCCCTAGAAATAATAAGCTCTGGGGCCACCAAGATTTGGAGCAGTTTCTATCCAAGTCTGAGAAGAAAATTTCCCCAGTTTTAAAGCCACCATTTTAAAAACATAGATCAATATGCAGTCTGGGACAATGCTAACCTTGCGACTACTTCAGATGGAAAAGCCAATGAGGTGAGCTGCTTACCAGCAGCCTTATTTGGGATGTCTCACAAAAGCAGTTTAATTGGTTTGAATAGTCTAAGATGGAAAGCTCAACGTCTCCCTCTAAGTAGTACATTGCATATGTCCACACAGAAGCCAAGCTTTATCTAGCAGTTACTCGTCCATCTCACTGAAAGCTGGTTTAGGGGCAACAGCTACAATGGCTTAGGGGCAATCAGCCTAAGTCCTCAGGCTGATTCTGAAATCTACACTGTGAAAGAAAGAGACTTTCCAAGAATCTTTACAGCCTGATTTATGAATTCCATCTCATGAAAGCAAAAAAACATGGGACTAGAAGTTGATGACTTGTTTTTCAAATTACATGAAAAGTAAATGGGTCACACTTATTTTGGTTCCTTTGAATATTTTAGGGCAGAAGCAATATTTGGCATAATGATGAGAAGCAATAATAAACTTCATAAATGTTAGGTCTATTTAGAAGACCTCCATCTGGTAGCCTTCCAGTAAATCACGCCCCCACAGGGGAGACCAGCTTCTCCATGCCACAAGGGGCTGAGTCCTGCAAGCTCAGGCCGCTGCAGCTGGTGTCCACAAACTGAAGGTACAGGGGTCTGCCTCCCAGGGCACAGGAAGGGACGGAAACAGCTGAGCGCCCCCTTGGTCTCTGTAATTAAAAAACAGCATATGCCTCAGGCATGCTCACCAAGGTGGTTTTTTACTACAGATCTGGGCGGCTCAGCTCATCTGCTTACCCTTCACCATGCTTATTGAAAGCACAGGTTGCTTTCAATGCATTCGGATTCCGCAGTCCTGGTGCAGGAGCAGAGTAAGACCTCCATTTTTTTCATCAGTACTCCAGGAGGTTCTGAAGAAGCTGGTGCTTGGGCAATACTTTGGGTAATGGTGGCTTGAACCAACATTTCTCAAACTGGTGTCACTGGATGTGTTCTTAGGAGTGTCGCAAAGAGAATTTTCACATTTTGTATTTTTATTTTAATAATTTTTCATGTTTTAAGAACATTTTGGGGGATCCTGGGTGGTTCAGTTAGTTAAGCACCTGCCTGCAGCTCAGGTCATGATTCTGGGGTTTTGGAATAGAGCCCTCCCTGGGGCTCCTTGCTCAATGGGGTGTCTGCTTCTCCTTCTTCCTCTGCCAAACCCCTGACCCTGCCTGCATTCTCTTTCTCAAATAAATAAAATCTTAAAAAAAAAAATTCTGGGTCATTTGGATGATAATTTTATAACCAAACACTGCCATGAGACTTCCTCTAAGTGTTTATATTCATGTTGTACTTTTACAACATGAAATAGTGAGTTTTATTTAGATCCAGACCTGATTTGAATGTTCAAGCCCAAGTGAAGCCCAAATGATATCCTGTCATTAGCTCAGGAAGGACACAGAGGAAGGAAAGGAGAGGATTCTGACAAATAACATCAATGAATTGTATGTGGAGGGTCTACAGGATGTCTGAACAACAGTGGGGAAATGGGCTTGAAGCTCAGGAGAATTCTCCAGAGCCAGAGATCTGGGATATGCTACCCATAAGGCAGTGGCTGAAAACCCATGTGGGTGACAGTAAAGAAATGAGGGACAAAGAAAAACAGGGACAGAAATCAGAGGCAAGACAGAGGAACTGGAAGGAAGGTAGCAAAAAGATGGGAAAAGAGGTCAGAGAGTAAGGGGTGGAGGAAGAAGGGGAGACACCAGAGTGATAAGAGAGGAAAGAGTTCTAAGAAGGAGAGAACAGTGTTCATGTGAGTGGGTACTGTTCTTGATTTTTACTGTCACAGGAAGCAAGTGAGAAAGCAGTCTGTCCAATGTGATATCACTTGTGCAGTCACAACTTGTATATGCTTGAATACTTACAGAAAATTTCTGAAAGGTACCAGAACAACAAAACCTGTGCGTATCTCCAAGAATTAGATCAGGAGGGCGGAGCAGGGGAACTATAACTTTTATTTGGAACGATTTTGTTCCACTTATATTTATTACTATGAATATATACTACTTTCTCACTAACATTTTAAGGACTGGCCAGCACTATGATCTCAAATTAGCAGAGAGGATAAGAAAGATGAACTCAAAAGAGGCCATTTTGGGGGCAAGAAGGGGTCACTGGTGACCTTTATCAGGATGGTTACAGGTAGAAATGTGAAAGCTGGCTGCCCTGGTCTAAAACACTGCTTCTGAGGCTTTGACAGATAGAGGAATCACTTTGGGATCTTGTAAAAATGCAGACTCTGATTCCATAGGTCTAAGATGGAGTGAAGTTTCTTTCTTTCTTCTTCTTCTTCTTTTTTTTTTTTTTTAAGATTTTTTTATTATTTATTTACTTGACAGACAGAGGTCACAAGTAGGCAGAGAGAGAGGGGTGTGGGGAAGAGAAACAGGTTCCCCGCTGAGCAGAGAGCCCAGGACCCTGGGATCATGATCTGAGCTGAAGGCAGAGGCTTTAACCCACTGAGCCACCCAGGCGCCCCATGGAGTGAGGTTTCTAACAGATTCCCACATATGATTCAGGGGGATGGTCCAAGCACTGTACATTTGAGTTGCCATGTAAAGAAATCAGAATGTTGGGAGTGGATGAAGAGTATGAAGAGACCACTATTTCCCAAAAAGTGCTCCCTGGAGGAGGAACCCCGAGGAACATGCCAATAAGAAAAATTCTGTAGTTAAACAGGTTTGGTGAATCCCAATCCTGATGAGTCACACTGGGTATCAGTGTTTTCTTGAGAATCTCCTGCTTGGCTTCTCACTCAGATGTCCCTGACAGTCAGGGCTAACCTTGCAGCAGTGAGAACTTCCCTAGGCTCTCAAAGGCCTTCTTGGAAGGTGTGGGGGAGCAGAATGACAGGGGAGCTAGAGCTCAGGAACGCACAGAGGAGGGAAGCTGGAACATGACAAACTGTCTTTTGTCTCTGTGCAACAGCACCAGAGGCCTTTGAGAGGCGCAAAAGATCCAAAAATAGACTTTATGAAGCCATGGGCACCAGGATACCCTGGCACTCCTTGGCAGTCCATATTACAATGCCATCAGATATTTGCCAGACCTTATTCTAAATATTTCTGGACCTTTCTGCCACTTAGCTCAGCATCAGCCCCACAGCTCCAAAGCCATGGGCTTCGGTGAGCAAGAGCAGGCAACCATAGGGGCTGACCTGACTTCACTGTTGGCGGAGTCCTGCTAGACCTGAGCACAGTCCTATGGTCCACAGACAGTGACTAAGAACTGCCTAGGGGAGGCTGGGCAGCACTGATCCTCTCACCTGCTGAGATGGAGAAGGTGAGAACAGGAGGAACCTCAGAGCTCAAATAACATGCTGGCAGCACTGAGTCATCCTCCCAAGACCTCTGGTGCTTGGCTGCCCCAGAACAGCCTTTTAGACTTTACAGAGAATGCGGCTGAGCAATCGTTCTGGCAGGAGACTGGAATTCAAAGAACCCCTCAGTGCAGAGAGCAGAGGTTATTCACGTTGGCATGCCTGACTTGTTTAAAAAGACTGCCACTCTCTCCTCTCTCATGTCTAAACTTGGCAGCAGAGGGTCCAAGCCATATGGGACAACTTGCACAGAGATGAGAATGGCACCAGAATTGGCCAGAAAAGATGCTTGAAGCCTTTGCGTTCACAGCTGTGGTTTTCCTCCGCCTTAACCCTTCATCAGACATCGGGTCACTCTGTCAGTCCCAGCTGTCGCACTGGTCTCTCAGATTTATTAGAGAGAGAAACGGGCCTGCACAATTTTCTCATTAGCCTTCTGATGTATTTGCTTCTGAGAATAAACATATTTGAATAGCACGGCACACATGGTGTCTCTTTCAGAGACATTATTTGGAGGATAAAATGGAAACACAGGTCCGTTCAAGTAGAGTGATATGAACCTGTACTCCGCAAAACACAAGCTCCACTGCTTCAGGATGAAAGTGATGGAAGATTGCTCATGCTTACGCCATTTCCTGGGGCTCCCTGCAACTTGCAGGGTCCTTCCCCATCACAGTCAGAGTGGAAGCAAAAGAATCCAAAACTGGTTTTGATCTTCACCTAACGAACATGCATTCCCACTGTTAAGTCTGTTATCAAATATCCTCACTACTGCATGCACTAAAGATACTTCAAACTCTCAGGGAAGAGTTATTTGGGAAATCAAAGGCCAATTCTATGGGACCCTACATGATGCCATGTGTCTAAGCCTCCAAGCAACCACATAGCAAGTGTTATCTCTTTATCACATCCCTCTCAGTTCCCCTGTTCCAATGTGCTGAAAAATTTAGAAGCTGCTTCTAATCTACAAAGGGAAAGATTTGCACTCTGTATTTATATGAAACACTTTAATTGCTACCAGCATCACTGAAGTTATTAGCATATACACAGGAAGGAGGGTATACCCTTGAAATCATTTATCCCCCAAAGGCAAAATACTTTGAAAGAAGCAGCAAGCAGAGGAGATAGGCAGGAGGGGACTTTGAATAAAGCTGTGATTTGGGGGTTGGTTTTAAAGTTCTACCTGGGTGTTCTCCACCCAGGAGCTGGAGAGATGTTCCTTCCTTCACACAATGTAGCCCACATGCTAGACTGCACAGGACCTAATTTATTCACTCACTCTTCGCTTCCTTTCCTGAATTCTGTAAAACAGTTGCAGTCAGGTGGGGTAGATTTGGAAAGAAGAATGTTACACATTCTTCACATACAATGTCTGAAAGATAAAATAACACCTTCCATTTCTCTTGCATTTGAAGACTTCAAGACTTCTTGCAGGAAAAGTAGAATGGCCAAATTAAAATCATTCTTCAGTTATAAGTGACTTTAAAAATTAACTTGGGCCTTGCTGAAGAAGAAAAAAATTCTGGAATTAACTTTGGTCCCTGTCTTTCCTGACTAGCCAGGACAAACACAGACACACAAATCTGGACCTTATCAAGGTCCAAATCCCTTGTTCCTTGTATAAGAGAAAGGAAGGTGCTGAGATCCAGGTGGCCCAGGTATGAACCAGTTTGGCCAGTGAAATGGAGGTGCTCACTACAGTGGGTTCCAGGGCCTACAGGGCTGGAGCCACTCCCCATCACAGAGGGGTAGGAGGATAGAAATGAGCAACCATCCCTTCCCAGGTGAGGAAATCCAACTAGGGATGAAAGACAGGAGGCATTCACTTCATCCAGGAGATCTCGGCATGGACACAGAAGCGCTCGTGACTGGGGATGCAAGGATTCAGCCAGCCCAGCGGGGCTGCTTGCAGCACGAGGCTCTGATACCCAAGTCCCAACTGCGACTCTGACTCTCCCCATGATCTCCTTCCCATCCTCTCCTGGTTGCTCTCTGGTCAGCTATTGGACCAGCCAGGACAGGGCCGTAGGGCTTGGCCTGAATCCCCACTCTGCGGATGTCAGAGCACCCAGGGTACGAACAGCTAGCAACCAAGTTGCTGTAGTGAGAAGAGCTGTCACTTTACCTTGTTGCTTACTGAGGAAGAGCAGAGGGGCGTCGACGCCAGGACCTCGCAGCTCAGGGCTCCCCGCAGCCACCGGGCTTGGGCTGGGACAAACGGCTTCCTCAGGTTTCCCCTGGGCGGTGGGCTCCTCCGGTGGCGCCGGGGCTCCGTCCTCAGAGGGCAGATCGGGACCGGCATGGGGGGCGGCCGCAGGGAACTTGAGGAAGGGGCCCGGGTCGGCCAGGCCCCGGCGGCTGGCTGCGCCCTCCTCGGCGTGGGCGCCTGGCTCCTCCCTGATGGCGTCCAAGGCGCCTGGCTTCATGGGGGGCGAGTCCTGCTCCCGCTTAGGGCTCTCCTCTGAGGCAGAGGACGCGTCGCATGACTCGATGATGAGCTCGCTGTCCAGCTCAGCCTCGCGTTCCTCCCTCAGGATGCTGTACTGGATGGACGGCGAGGCCGGCGATGGTGGCGGGCCGCCCACGTGGCCAAAGGTCACGTAGCCGGAAGGCAGCGCGTCCTCGGCGGCCAGCGGGTCCTCGGACACAAGCTCGATCTCAGAGTCCCCTGACTCCGCGCTGCTGGCCTCATGGTCCAGAGGGCTGGGAATGGTTGGCAGCCCGGACCTGGCTTTGGCCTCAGGCCTGTTCGTCCCCTGGCCTACAGGCCGTGGGCTCTCCGCTGTTTCATAGGATAACCCCTTTGCTTCTTTAATGGCAGTGATCAGCTCATCCTCGGAGATGCTGCATTTCCCCTGGGATTCTGCAGCAGATGGTTCTGTCGTCCCACAAAGCGAGAAAGAGGCAGAGAGGCACACACACAGACAGACAGATGGACACAGACAGAAGAAATAAAACAAAATTCCATTAGGGGAGATGTTTTCTTGTTGCTTGAGAAACACGTATCTCATTAGGACAGAAATAGTCTGTTTCCAGGGCTCTGCTGAAAAGGCAGGCCACCTGAAGGAAAAGGCTAATTACTGTTATGGCCCAATTAATCAGAGTTTTACGTACCTATCTATCTTCATCTAGCTACTTTAAAAAAAGGACAAAGCAATTTCTTAGCAACAGTCCCTCAGTTGGTTTTTCTAATTCAATATGGTGAAGATTCTAGAAGTCATGGTTTTAATTTCTGATTCATTCTCTCTGGGAAGTTTTCCAGGTTCACAGATTTCATCAGGTAATGGGATGTACCAAACTGCCTATTTTGGCCCACCAATATCAACAAATCTGAAAAGACACCCATTACTCCTTATTCATTGTTTTCTTTTCATGTTTCCCCTTTCAGTAAGACAAAGAAAGCTTAGTCTGGATCCTTATATGCAATTTGACTTCTGAGCTTTACATTTCCTGTAAGAACCAATACCTTTACTTTTTTTTGGGGCGGGGGGGGAGTATAACAAAGTAGAGCAATATAAGAGAAAATTTTTGCCAGTTCTACTGAGCAGGCTATGAAGATGACCATAAGGCCCAATGCCCCGGGCTTCTAATGACAGAGCCCATGGAGCCCATGATCATTCATTTTCCTCTCTTCCCCTCCCAAGAGTCACCCGCAGTCCCCTGGGTGAATGCCTGCCTTCTGCCTGATGTTTATCCAGATGGCCAGAAAACTTCACCAGCAATCTTGCTGATATTTCTTTCCCTTGGATGAGACTATCTGGGATTACCATGAGAACTGTTTTGGGGAGCTTGGTTTTCCCCTTGTCACACAGCAGGGTCTTATTTCAGAATATCCCAGACAGTGGTCTCTGGCCCTTTTATAAGCAAGAAATATTCATCATTTCTCCAAAGCTTTGAGGTCACATATTTGGGGGTTGAGGAGAGCAGACTATGGCTAGGTAATCTGTTGCTTTAGGATTGTGGGGGAACCCTCATGGACAAACCATTTCAGATTTGTCTAATTCTTTATAAAGCAGAGTTGATTTTATCCTTTATCCATACAGCATTCATTCATCTTATTAGAGAACCTACTATGTGTTAGACTCTCCTGTAGGCATTTGGGACGTATTAGTGAATGAAATAGGTAACAAAATCTCTGCTTATATTCTAGTGGAAGGAGAATACAATACATAATTATATATAGTAAATGACTAAAGTACATAGTAGGTAAGATATTAAGTGCTGTGAAAAAATTAGAGCAGGGTGAAAGGATCAGGAGGGCTGGGAGAAGGTAGGGATTTAACTACAATTTTATTTTTTTTTTAATATTTTATTTATTTATTTATTTATTTGACAGAGAGAGAGCACAAGTAGAGGGGAGCAGTAGACAGAGGAAGAGGAAGAAGCAGGTTCCTAGCTGAGCAAGAAGGACACAGGCCTTGATCCCAGGACTCTGGGATCCAGACCCAAACAGAAGACAGATGCTTAACCAACTGAGCCACACAGGCACCCGTGAATCTGCAATTTTAAATACGGTAGCCAAGACAGACCTCACTGAGAAGGTAATCTACATTCAACACTTGAGGAGTCAAGAGCGTGACTCATGACAATAAGCAGAGGAAGAAGCATGCCAAACAGCGGGAACCCATAGTAGAAAGGCTTGAAGGTAGGAGCGGCGATGATTTCTAGGTATCACAGATGCCCAAAGGGTCTCACCAAGTCCTGCTTGTACAACATTCCTAGGAGACCAGGAAGTTGCGGGCAGGGGCTGGGGCTCAGACGCCTACAAGCAGCCCTGCAAGGCAGCCTGCCCTGTGAGCAAGCTGGCCTAGAGCTCAGTGGACCAGGAGACTGGCTAGTGTCCACTCGTTCTACAACCAGGAGCCCTGAGAGGCTTTATATTTGTTTATGTGAAGATATGATTAACATCTGTCTCTTCAGCCTTCCCCACTTTCTCTGACCCCAGACCAAAGCCCCAGGAGGGCAAAGGGCAGCCATTTTTTATGACCATGAACATCTTTTTGTTCATGGTCATATCTCCAGCACCTAGTGTAGGGTCTGGCTAATGTGAGGACTAGCTCAAATCTTCAAAACAGTGGTTCTTACTCATGTGTATGACTCAAAATTCCCCTCAGAAATTTTGCCTTAGTTGAAGTAAGTCTGAAGGGGCCTAGCCATCTCAATTTTGTAACTCCAAGGGTAGTTCTTCTTCTTCTTCTTCTTCTTCTTCTTCTTCTTTTAAAAAATTTATTTGAGAGAGAGAAAGATTGAGTACAAGCAGGGGGAACAAAAGGCAGAGGGAGAGGGGAGAAGCAGGCTCTCCGTGGAGCAGGGAGCTAGTCAATTCCAGGCTCAATTCCAGGACCCTGAGATCATGACCTGAACCAAAGGCAGATGCTTAACCCACTGATCCACCCAGGTGCCTCTCCAAGGGAAATTCTAATAGTCACCTCTAGTTAGGGTTGGCAGACTTGACAAATAAAAATAGAGGACATCCAGTTACATTTAAATCTCTGCTAAACTCTTTATTTTTTTAAGTGTATGTCCCATGAACTATTAGTATTTTATTAGCAACCCTACCTCCAGTTGAAAGCCACTGAGGTAGAGCACTCAGAAAAGCTCAGGGATCCTGCTTCATTTACTCAAGACTAATGATAGTATAAGACAGCTGTTGGATATGGGACAGAAGGGCCTGATGTATTTCATCTTGGGCAGGTGAAGGTACTACCCTGAAGAGAATCCAACCTTATTATGAGTTAAAAGTTTCTCAGTAGAAATTAATAGATATTTATTTGCCCTTTGTTCTTCATGGGAACCAAAAGTTCAACCAAGTGCTAAGAGGAATCAGGGGAAAAAATGAGAATAAAATAGAAGTTTTTGTACACTCAGTATTAAAATTCATGGGCCTCTGGTTAAGATATTGGTTATTATGTGTCACAACTGATACAGCAAAGCTAGCAACAGTCAGCAAAAATACAAGAACAGATTATAAAAACTGAGGTTAGAACTGCGCTGCCTGGGGAGATGTGTTTGCTGCTGCTGCTAATAATTATGATGATAGAATTTAGAATGATAAAAAGCAAGGGGAACATGGGTCAGGTTGCCAAGTCGCAGATGCCATCATCCAGCTGTAAATGATGCTGACATTCGGGTCTAGCCTTTGCTCTGGGCTCATTCTTCACTCGACATACAGAGGAATCATTTGAAAACATACATCCGATCCCGCCACTCTTCTCTTCCTCCTCCCCATTCAGGCCGTATTCACCTTGCAGCTGCTCCTTAAACACAGGAGATAGTCCCTGGCTCGGGGCCTCTGCACTGGCTGTCCCCTCAGCCTGGGCCCTCTTCCTCAGGTATCTACATGGCTTTCTGCTTTCCCCTTTCCCCAGTTTAGGTCTCTGTTCAGAGCCCTCAGCAGGGAGAAAACTTTCCTCACAACCACCCTCATCACTCTTTTACACTGCATGTCGCTTTATTTGTCTTCATTACCATTATAAATATCTGATATATATTTATTTATTTGTGTGTAAGCCCTCCCAATAAGAATGCAGACAGAAATCTTGTTAGGTTTCAGCACTGCATCCCCAGTGGTGATGGGACAATGCTTGGCATGGATAAAATGGCCAACACATACTTGTTAAGTGAAGGGATGAATGAATGAAGGAAGGAATGTCAATTCCCAGAGTAAACCCTCCAATGGTTTCCTGTTGCGTATGGTACAAAATCCTAACTCTCCGTCCTAGCATATGAATCCCTGAAAGATCTGGGTCTTGCCCACCTCTGCAACTCTGTTCTATGTCATACTTATCCTTCACTCTTATAAAAATTAATAAAGGGAAACTTCATTAATGTAGAGCTGGGAAGCTAGAAGGGGCTACTATACCACTCAAAGGCAATTACAGACCTGTCAATTATAGACCTCAACAGAAGAATCTTCAACAGGAAGGGATGATCACTTACATGCCCCAACAAAAAAAAAGAGGTACATGAATCTTCTAGGAGAAGCTGATTATCTCTGCAACTCAGTCAAGAAGGAACCATCATTGAACCTGAACTCTTGCTTTTCTCCAATGGACTCTCATTCAAAACAACCACTCCCAATTTCATCTGTCTTATCAATAAAACAGTGTTCCTCTCCTCTGTTGGACTTGCCTATGGTTTTACCATAGATAGCATGTCCTGAATTGTAATGATCTGCTATTCCTGAATAAACCAATGTTTGCTGGCAAAAATAACTATTTTTAAAGTCAACATTTCTTTATAGCATCTTTCAATTCCTAAATAACACAGACTTGGGGCCTGTGTGCTTGCTTTCCTCTGTACCTGGAGTCTCCTTTCTACCTCTTCCTTTGAACTGTGGGCTCCTTCTCCTCATTCAGATCTCAGATCACATGTCACGTCCTCGGAGAGGCCATCCTTGACCCCTTCACACCCAACATTCTATCATTCTTTATAGGAGTCAGACTGTGAAATTTCAGAGACTATGAAACTGATTTACTTCTTACTGCTTATTTCTTACTAAGGGAAGATGGAGTGGTTTAATAATGACCTCTCAATTACTGTCCTTTCTGAGGCTAACACCTCAAAGACCATCCATGACCGCCATAATGTAGTGCTAGGCATTGTGTCAGAAACAATATGGTGCCAGTGGGTCAATGGTCTGGCATGTGTCAGGACACTGAGCACATTTTCTTAAAGGGCTTCACTTGTATTTCAGGACTGATTTGGGCTGAGAAGAAACTTTCAATATGTAAGCTGTAAGAATTTTCGCCTCTGAACCTCAGAGTATATTATTTAACATGATGAAAATAGTTCAGCACTTTGGAGAAAATTACAAAATGGAATAATTTATTGGAATTGAAGGAAATACTTTAGATTCTTTGTTTAAGCTTCAGGGTCTGTGGCTAAAATTGTTATAAATGAGAACTTCTTCTGATTCATAATTCACATAATTAGAATTACTAGAATTAGATAGATAATTAGAATTATTATTATTATTATCAGAGTGTCACATGGCCAGAGTGCCAGGGGATCACAAGATGGGGAGGGAGCTGGGTAACCTCTTAGGATAGAAAGAACAAGGAAAAAGGCCTTAGTGACGAGGTAATTTCTCCTAACTTTCCTGTTAATTATATTCTTATATGTTGTCATTTGACTCAGGTATTATGATGTGAAGCATGTGTGCAGAGAGGAGCTGAACATGGGAGAGAACTATGTACTGGATCTGGGGACTTTTTCTTTCTTGAACAAACTTTGCTTAGAATGTTTATTTGGAGCAACTGCAGAAAAAAGCCATTGCCCTAATCCAATGCTGTCAAGTGTACAACCCAAGGTCATAAAACTCCAAGATCATGTCAGCCAGATCTGTCTTTGTCTTATCTTGAAGCTGCTCCAAAACCTCAATGGGCTATGGCTACTGAGAAAAAAAAAAAGGAAATTTCTTAATAATCCCTAAACTCTGAATCACAGCAAGTCTTTTTCATCAGGTCTGCAAACTTAATGTTTACATGAGGCATGTGCCATGTAAACGGACCTGTATGTGCTAGGACATTTTCCCTCTTCCTGAAGTTCTTCTAAAACAACCACCAGACAACCCCATAGCTTGAGAAAACACAGCTGATAATAGAGCTTACCTCTTCAGAGTATCGGTATCTTTATATCATTGAATAACAGAACGGTTTTATGATGTATTATCACAAAGACCATAAGGAGGCTTCAGGACTCAGATATGTTGCTACTTCATGTCATAATCTGAGATAAGTCACATCTAATCCATTTGGGGCCTCAGTTTCCTTATTTGTTGTCACTACTGACAACATTGCTTGTTGTCACTACTGACAACAATTTACATTGCATGGAAATTCATTGTGGACTCATCCCTCCATCTCTTGAACCTCCTTGGACTGGAAGGCCCCCGTGCCCCTCCTCTTCACCTGTATATTTCCTCCTGCTTTATTCACCTGGGAGCTGCTGGACTCCCAATGCTCCTCAGCACTCTATGTTTCCCTTTCTCAGAATACAAATCACACTGGGGTATGATGGTCATCTGTTCCACTGGAAGGCAGAAACTGTTTTTGTTTGTTCATTTTTTCAGTCCTGGCCTCACCAGTACCTAGGAGAGTGTCTGACCAAAAGAATGTATGTAGAACATGTTTGTTGAGAGAATGAATGAATTTGAAAAGCAGGGTCATGGTACAGTGGATCTTTAAGACCCTTGGAGCTTTTATAGTTGAATGAGTCTGAGGTCAGGCTGGGGAAAAGGGGATTGATGCTAAAATCTTTAGGGAAACAAGACTGGAGGCACTTCCTCTAAGTCGTCTCTGACACCTGGACCTACTGCATTATGAGGATTTAGAGCCCTCACTCCTAATAGGCTTTGGCTCTGTTTTAAGACTTCAGTAAAAGCTCTTGCACCTGACTACTGAAAATTATTTTTTGTAAATCAGAAAGGTTTGCAAATCACTTTTGAGTAGGGTAAGAATGCCAGCCACTAGAGGCAGGGGAAGATCCAAGGACCTCTCATCCTCTCCATTCTGACACCTCATGAACACTGAAAGGCTTCCTTTTTACCACCACGGATGGGGTGGTACAGGGTGGGCTGGGGACACTCCTGCTACCACTCTGGCCCATGACCTGGCTACAGGAGACCCCTTTAAGTTTGAGAGGATATAAATGAGTATGGTTTAACACCCTGCCTTGGGTCACAGTAGGACAATTTTCAAGTTGACAAGGATCAGAGCTTAGTGAATTCTGAAATTTTCTATTCTAATCAAATAAATCCTCTAAGTTAAAAAAAATAAAACTATATGGAGAACTTAAAGTTAAAAGACAAAAATGACCCCGCTGAGGTTGAAGGAAAAGTATTCTTTTTTTTTGGTTTCCTCTCACTGCCCATGTCCACCTAAAGTCCCTGAAGTGTACTCCTACCCCCATTCACTGTACAAACTTGGAGCTGGGACAAGGAATGTGCCATGCCCTGTCCCTGGTGACCCAGCTGGTCTGGGGAGGACAGGCATGGTGCTCTCTCTGTGATGCCTCCGGGGTCCCGGAAATCCAGTGGGAAGCTAACTAGAAGCAGAGTAGCACCTGCCTCTCTGCTCTGAATGATGGAGCCCCATGAGGCTTTTCCTGTTCCAGTGTGTCATCCTTATCTCTCCCCTCAAATGAAGAAAGAAACACTTTATGAGACAAATCTGATAGGACTTCCAGCGAAATCCCAGTTCTCAACCTTTGTACCATGGGCACAGGACTGAAAAAAAAAGTATGTTAATTCAATCCAGTTAAACTGAGCCTTAAAGGGACCCTATAGTAAAATATTTTGAATACAGATTCACATTCCTTTAATACTCATATCTCCATATCCTGCATTTTCCCAAGGCTGGGAACACTAGTTCCCTTACCTGTCCCGGAAGATGGGGGCGTGACGGATCCCGGGCTGTCATCTTCAGGCTCTGAGACGGTGACTGTGGGGACTGTGTCAGGACTTGGTTTCAGACAGACATCTTGCTTCTCAGGGGTCTTCTCTTGGGCCGCAGTTTCAACAGAAGGCTCGATTTCAGTCAGTGTGATTTTGATAGGGGCAGTGATCAGAGGAGCACTGTGCTGTTCTTCAGAGAGATCATCTATATATGGTGCAAATGTTGACTCTTCAAATAAATGGTCCTTGAGAATTTTTCCCTCCACAGGAACTGGTTTCTCAGGTTCATGGGCCTCTTCAGATTTTGTTGAGATACCAAAGTCCTTATTCTTAAAGTCCGAGCCTTTCTCTTCCAACGTGGGATGACATTGCTCCCGATGTTTCACCTCCTCTGGCCTGGTTATGTCAATGTATTTATAGGCTTCTGCTTTCATCTGGTCCAGGGGGTCTGCTAAGATCTTGTTCACTTCGGTGCACTCTGCAGGAGTCATCTCAATTCCAGAATCAGAACTAAATAAGCCACGAGGCTCTGTCCCAGGCACGTCTGGTAAGGAGGGCCCGGGGGTACTCAACTCCTCAGGGCTCTCAGAAGTGTTGACTTGGTCATTTTCCTTCTGAAGAATTCCTGTGAAATATGTAGAATCCTCCTGAGGTGGGTAACAGATGTTGGAAATCAGAGATGTGTAACACGATCCTTCCCCATCTTTTGATGCTGCTGAAAAGGTGTGCTCCATGGCACTGGAGACATCTGCCGCACCTAGGAATCAAGACAGCAGCAGACAGTAAGTGGGCGTCTGTCTTCGGTTCGCTCGCCTGTCTAACCACCCCCTCCCCCCACCCCACCCCGCGTCCTGTGGAGACATTGTGTCCTTCCCCCTGAAGCCCTTGGAGTTCCCTTGGCACACACTCAAGTTCATTATCCTTGTCTCTCTCCCAGCCCATGGAACTGGTGTTTTCCTGGGGGCAGAGCACACAGGTCCACATGAGCTGCCACACCCAGAATAGTTGGGGACATGTCTCAGCGGAGGGGAAAGCTGATGTTTCAAAATCTACTATCTCAGTATACAGTGACATGGTCCTTCTTGGTATTACTCAGTAGAAGCCTTCTTTGTATCTCAAGTATTAATGACTCTTTAAATATAGCTGGAAATGTAGGCTAATTCAGGTTTGTAGATGCAACAATTGGATGGCTGAGTAGGGAGAGGGGTTCGTCTTGGAGACTCAGAGAGCAGGGAAAGGCCTCAAGAGACCCTCTGGCCTGGCCCTTTCAGTCAGGGATACCTGGTTCACCCAGACAGGTGCTGTCTCTTCTCTTTTTAAAGGTTCTCAGAAAAAGGGACTCCTAGTTTTCCCATGGCCTCATCCCAAAGTAGTATCACCTTAATAAGCACTTCCTTATTTCTTCAGTTTTCTCCTCATTTTGTTTCCCTCCTCATTCACCCACCTACTACCCATTTTCTACCATCCAGTAATATCCAAAATGACCCACTGGGAATTTCTTGTTCCACTGGTAGTGCTAAGGGCAAAACAAGTTTCTGAAGTTTGAGTCTATGCAATGTTTTCACCTGGCCTTTATTCTACTCATAAAACAGCCAAAAAATTCACTAATAACAAGCAGAAGAGGGAAACCCTCTATAATTTTTTTTTTTAAGATTTTATTTATTTATGAGAGAGAGCGAGAGCGAGCACAGGCAGACAGAGTGGAAGGCAGAGTCAGAGGGAGAAGCAGGCTCCCCGCGGAGCAAGGAGCCCGATGTGGGACTCGATCCCAGGACGCTGGGATCATGACCTGAGCCGAAGGCAGCTGCTTAACCAACTGAGCCACCCAGGTGTCCCTATAATTTTTTTTTAATAAAATGCTGCCAAAGAAGAAGAAATCTAACTTTTATTGAGGCCTAATCTTGTGTTAAGCAATGGAATTTTACCTAATTCTCACAACTCTTTTATAAAGTAAACCCCGCACTCTCAAAACATTGCACACACACACAAACACACACAAAGCCCTTAGGACACACGCAAAGAATATTCCAAGGCATCAATCCAGAAATGTAAAAAAAGTAGTAGCAGTAATATAATAATATTAATAGCTAATATCGGCATGTTTGCCATGCGTTAGAGACCATTCCAAGCTTTTAATTAATATTTATCCATTTTATCATCAAAGCAATCCGAGAAGATGGGTATTATTATTAGCCACATTTTACAGACAAGGAAATCCCAGCCAGCATTCAAACCCAAGAAGTCTCAAAGTCAGGAAACATTCTCTAACACCCTCTGCACCTCCTTAAATCAGTTTGGGAAGGTTTTTTTTAAAGTAATTTTAAATCAGTTTTATTACAAATAAGCTCGAATTTTGTGTTCTCTCTTCTTGGTGGCTCAAGTCACTGGTCTTCTATGGGGAATGGAAAAGCATATCACGTCTAGTCCCTCCCACCCTGGCATCTGCTGTTTTCCTTCCCTGGAGTTCTCTTCTCCCAGACACCCACCTACCTCCCCCCTTCACCACAAGTCTGCTCAACTGTCACCTTCTTAAGGAAGGTGACCCCAACCATTCTCTCTCCAATTGTAACCAGCCCTCCCCTTCCTACTCCCTGGCAATCCTGTGTGCACCTATTCTTCTCTCTACCTTTTCTTTTTCCCACAACACTTGTCTCCTTCTAAAATACCACTTACTTAACCTATTTATTATCTATTTCTTCATTGTTGAGGTTTGTCCTATGAGGGTAGGAATATAAACATTTTGTTCACTGAGGCAGTCCAAAACCTAGAACGGGGCCTGGCACCCAGTAAGTGTTCAAATACTTGCCAAATAAAAGGTATTTTGAAGTTTAGAACAAAACACAGATAACAGGATTGTGAGAAGATATGTTGGAATTACTTTAAAGCTTCTTTCCCACAGGGGCTCTGTCCACACGTAGATCTCACTGGAGGCAGGGGAATCAATCCTGAGATATTTCTCTATACACATCTGGACGTGGGGATTCTCTAGCACAATTCTCTGGACACACTTCCATGTGTTAGTAAGCAAGTATTCACCAAAAAGTAAGGAGGGTCTTGCCCAAGGCTATAAAGAGCCTGGGGGGGAAGGGGGATGGGGAAGAGGATCTCTCTGGGAGAATACACAGTAGGTGGTTTCCAGGCCTGTGGCACAGTTATTATCACTCAGCCCCCACTTGGTGCTTCCACTGCAGGGACCACCTCAGGGCTCTGGGCCCATATGGCCTCTTCCTGGCTCATCATCCAGTCTCCTGCCTTCAGTTCTCAGACTGCATACACTGTCCACTACTCAGCCACTGGCCCCAGGGCTCTGCCCTGCCTCCCCGGAAAATCCTTCAGTTCTGCAGCCAGGCATCTGAGATGATAAGAGGGCCACATGGCTTCACTCACAGCCCTGTCTCTGCTACTCCTCTCACTGACCTTCCACTCCGGGCACACCAAGCCCTTCCCAATCTCACACGCACTCCGCAGGCTTTTCTAGACCTGCCTTCCCCTCGCCAATTTAAACTCTAAGCTCTGGGTAGGTTTAAAAAATCCATCACATCACCATCGCTTTATCCTTCCAATCTTCACAACCAAATCTCTGCCTTTTAACTTCAAACCTTTACAGATAAGTAGCACTTTTTTTTTTTTTTTAATAAAGATTTTATTTATTTATTTAACACACAGAGAGAGATCACAAGTAGGTAGAGAGGCAGGCAGGCTCCCTGCTGAGCAGAGAGCCCAACTCGGGGCTCGATCCCAGGACCCCGGGATCATGACCTGAGCCGAAGGCAGAGGCTTTAATCCACTGAGCCACCCAGGCGCCCCAACAGATAAGTAGCTTTAAATGCTTCCTCCTCCATGATGAATTTGCTGACCATACCTGTCTGGACCTGACTCCTTCCTTTTTGTCCTCCCTGCTCTTTCCTGTCGCAGCTAATTTACTCTGTTCAGGTGATGTGGCCATGTTATCTTCTACTAACCTATCACCTTTTGGAGTTTGGGCTCATGTCTAACACACTATATTGCTCACAGTAGGCACCTGATACAAAATGAATAGACGAATGAATGGACCCATCCATCAAGGAGCAGACTTACTCTATGCAGCTACTGAAAACAAATGAGCACTAACTGATGCGACTTACAAAGCGGGTGTTTCTAATCTATGATTATGAAAGGACATAATCTATGATTATGAAAGGACAGTCTAGATTTAGAGTTATTCAACAAGGGGGTGGGACCGCATCTCAGGAAGGAGAGTGTTTTGATCCCTTGGGCGCTCAGAGAGGGGCCCAGCATCTGTCTAGGCAGGAATAAGCATTTGCTGGGAGATTGGCTGAGATAACTGCAGAAGTCCCCTTCAAATTGCTGGGATTTTGACATTGATTGGCTGCTCCCACAGTCAGACAAAACCCCCTTTACTTCTCCCTTACCAGTAAAAGAGAATCAATATAATTTTCCCTGAGGTGATACCGCAAAGAATAGAGGCTTCTATTGTGTAGAGATAACTAAAGGAATAAAATCGAGAGCCCATTTACATTATTTGTGAGTCAACAGTTAGGAAGAACTCTCACTTCTGAAATTTTTATCCTATCAGTGCTGATCTTGTTCAAAGAGCCCAGCACAAAATTGGAAGGGCCATTTTGCCATACTCTGCAAATATCACCAACTTACAGGAAGAAGAACAAAGTCATGGGATGCCTGGGTGGATCAGATGGTTATGTCTCTGGTTATGACTTCTGATTTTGGCTCAGATCATGTCTCAGGGTCATGAGATCAAGCCCCATGACCAGATCTGTGCACTCAGTGTGGAGTCTGTTTCAGTTTCTCTCTCCCTCTGCCCTCCTCTGCCCACCCCTCATGCCTGCTCTCTAAATAAATAAATAAAATCTTAAAATGAAGAAGGAGAAAAAGAAAGAGAAGAAGAAGGAAAAAAAGAAGAAAGTCATTGTATAAACCACATATTTTGGATGGGACCATGTCAGGGCTCTTGTAAAAGCAACAAATAATGTCCCATTTTCTTAAACTGAGCTAAATACCCTCAAAGTTTCTCTAGGTTATAACTGACTGAAATGTGTATACATTATTTAGTGCCTATCAGATAGAATTCATAAAAACAGAAAGTCCTTCTTTCCAGTAAATTATGTGAGAGCAGAGTCCTGTGGGACTGTTAGAACAGAGAAGCTGAGCTGAGCCTCAGGGCTCAGGAAAGCCAATTAATTCTTGTCAGGGCTTCCTGCAGAGTTGGCAGATGTAAGAACTGAGGCAGGGAGCAAAAGCCATTTGCCCCAGGTTGGAACCAATATTGTTATATTGTTAAATATAAATCCACCAAATAAAAGTGCTTTCCTTGCCTGGGCTAGAAATGACTTCTTTCTTTATATAACCAAAGATTCCTTTGGAACGTCTGACTTCCTCATTCTCTCTAGCTGTTTCCTTGGTCATCTAGAAGTCTGATTTGATTTACAACGAGAGTCAGTGTGTGGACCCATGGATGCTGCCTAGGGAGGCAGAGGGACTGCAGGGGACAGCAAATTCAGTTACCTGGATGCATTTAAAATGGGATTGAACTTTAAATTTTCAACTTGCAAGTAACTTTTCAGGAATGTACTTACAATAAAAAACTGAAGGATTCCTGCACCTGTAATTCTAGCCGAAAGCTAAGTGGTAGAATGGAAACAAGCTAAAACTGCTGTTCTTTGGAGCACATGTGTGGATAAAATCAGGCTCTTGTACCCACCCATGTTCAAGGTCAGAAGTACTAATCATGAGCTAGACAAATTCAATAATTCCACAAAGGGTGGGTGTTTTATTTTATATCTTTAATTCTCTGGCAGTATTGAGGAATGAGATGGTAAAGATGACTTGCAGAAGATGCTCTTACATTTCCCAAGGAAAGTTTCAAGCCTCAAATCCTTTAGTTCTTAAATTCTGACCCACCCTCACAGAATTGAGCTCCTTGGATTGGTGACCTAGAGCCTGGTTTTATATTCTGCTCTACCATTGTCAGTTGGGAGACTGTGGAAGCCTGTCTGTGCATAAGTTTACTCATTCTGAAAATGGGGGCAGGAGTGGTTCTTCTATTGGTCTGCTACAAGGATTAAATGATGTAATGCTTACTCAGCTCTTCACCTGGCACATAGTATGCCCTCAATAAGGAGAGCTATAGATTTTATTAGTACTTCCATTTTTCAAAGAGGATACCAACCATTTGTAACACATTCTTACCTATCTATTAGTTTAGGACTTTGTCCATAAGGAGGTGTGATTGGGGCATTTTGGGCCACAAGTTACACCTAGCCAGACCACACACCGGTTACTCTCTTGGGTCTGCCTTGGATGCTAGAATCCCCAGAGAGCAAGGCCATGGCTGTCTGTGCAGCCTCATGAGCAGGTGGTTGTTCCTGGAGTATTATCTAGTGATGCAACAAACATAGATTCCCACATGGACATGGTGATGACTGACCTGAACCTGAAAAGTTGAAATTTACCAAGACAACAGACAGAAAAGGAACAGACATATTCAGAATCCATGGATGAGCTTTTCCTTGCAGATAGAGCCCATTCCGACTCCTCAGGGAAACGAGAAGGGGTCTAGGGTATAAGATGATACTTTATATCTCAATAAAGCCCTTCATACTGCTTTGAAATGGAAAGAGAAAATGCCAGAAAGAAAGACTAATTATACCAAAAGGTTACTCTGCACAGAGGTACATATGCTCCATTAGAGAAATCTGGTTTACCCTTCCCCCAAGATTAAAAACAAAACAAAACAGAAAACATCAATTATTATTTGAATAGAGTCAATAATTACAGATACAGGGAACATTAGTCCAATTAAATTGAGAAATATATTTTTAAAAGGGGGGGTGACAAAAAAAAAAAAGCTGGAACATCAGTGGCGGTTGGGAGAGAAATACGCATTAAAATTCAAGAATTAGAGGCCAGAAGCAGTGACCCAGAATGAATCTGCATTCATTTTCCCCACAATCGTTTACCCGTAGGCTGCCCATGTGATGGATGGCTGTAGCCTACACAGAGTTTAGGCTGTGAGGCTTTTTCCCTGAAACTCCTACTCATCTTTCTGAGTGCTGAGATATCAGCAGGTGCACAGTATAGCGGCTGTGACACACTTGACAACAGAGCCATTTATGAGGGATGAATATACCAGGGCCTCTCTGTCACCCAGAAAACATTCTCCTTCTGAAATTAAGTGGTCTGTGATTTAACATGAAAAATGGGTGTTGAAAAATCCAGGTATACCCATTCTTTAAAATGTTATCTATGTGATTAGTTAATAATGTTGAAAGGCAGAAAAAAAAGAAAGAGAAAGAAAGAAAAATGAGCCTGCGTTCTCTAAGCAAAAGACTCGAAGCCAAAGCTGATGGCAAGTTTGGGGGATTAAGAAGATAAGTAACTACTCTTTCTTTCCCCAATTTCCTGCCTTATTTAAAGCTTGCCTGTCAGGATAATAGATTAGCTGTTGAGATTGCAAAATTCATGTTTAATAAAAAATGATTCAGCAAGCTTTTGGGTCTTTTGTGGGTGAAAAGCCAGGACTTGCACAGCCTTTACTTTAGCAGAAAATTCTGTTAGAGGAAAGAATTCTTACTTTAACAGAAAATTCTATTAGAGGAAAAAACCTTGCCTGGCAGACAAACCACTGTCTAAGTTTCTCTGACAGTTCTCAGCATTGCCTTGGAAAGCACAAAGCTGCAGAGCACTGAGATGGAATGCGAGTGGGAATTCTGATGAGCTTGGAAGTATGGGATATAGTTTGCCTGCTGTCCAAAGGTGAAAATGTGATTCTATGACCTTCTTTGGGGGATAATCATTTATGGGAGGAAAGGGGAGGTAAATATTTGGAATTTACTTAGATCTTAAGAAAAAGTCCTTCGAATCCTATATAGACTTCCCATTGCCTTTTTAAACAGCTTTACTGATTATGTGAATTATATTCACAAACAATAAAATTCCCTCGTAAAGTATAGAGTCCAGTAGTTTTTGTATATTCAGAGTTATACAACCATCATTGCTATCTAATGTACCTCCCTAATTCGGATACATTCTACTCTGAGGCTTTCAATACAGAGAAACCTCTCAGTTACCCCAGTTACCCCGGCCATCCAAAGAATTACCTTTGGGACATAAACAAGAGCCATCCCATCCTATTTATCATTTGTTGATAGAACACTGCTCTCTGATTTCCAAAGAGGAAAATAACTGGTTTTGGTCACATGACTTCAATGCTATATATACATGAATTGTAGGGAAAAAAAGATATACTATAAATTTGTTTGTATGTTATTGGTCCGTTTGCTCCCTCCCCACATAGAATTATCTAGTTAATCCCCATAGCTCCCTTTACATGATCTTTCTCCCTTACTTCCCATTCCATGGCTACCTTCTCAGCTGGACTCTAACCACCTTCCCCTTGAATGACTGATAGGTTCCAAGCATCTGGCTTCCAGCTTCACTGCTTCTGTGTACCACTCTGCACACGGCTACCTTATTCCTCTCCCTAAAACACTACTTTCACATGTCACTTCTCTACTCGAAAGTCTCTGATGGCTGTCTCTACCCATGCTTTTGCTTAGAACTCAGGATCCTCTTCAATGAGGTCCCAGTCTGCCTTTATGGTTTTATATCTGAGCCTGTTCAGGAAACACATTTAATCAAGCCCACAAACATGAGGTTTTCAACTTCTATAACCCTTACTCAAGCCCTTCCCTTCAACTTAAGGGGTCGTTTACTCCTCCCCAAATCCAAATAAAGTCACGGAAGATGGCTCATCTACTCTAGGAAGTCTCCCCTTACCTCTCCACTTCTCAGTGCATTCTCCCTCATCCCCGCTCCAAGGGCCATGACCATTTCTTTAGGGCTCATTGGCTTTTCTGCCTTGTTGTCAGCTCTTTTTCTGTATACTTGTGGAAACCTGTGTCTTATACTTCTTCATATCCCTGAGTTGCTAGCACTGTGCTTTACACATAGTACATACTCAGTACTTACTAACTGGATGACTACCTCCATATTACCATCTGACTGAGTCACATACAAGAGCATTTAGAATGAGCTTTTAATGTATTTAATCCAATTTAAAAAATTTACTGAACACTTAACCATTGCAAAGCACTGGAATGAAGAACATTCCTATGCTCATGTAGGCTTAGCAACCTGCTGTATCACAAACATTCACCATGAAGCCATTGTTTGTAAATAGGAATTCAGGTCCCCTGGCTGCTTATGGCAATGAGACTTGAGGGGATCATAACTAGAGCAGGGAGGTCTCATATGGAGCCCGGCCATTTAATATATTCTGATTCATCTTTCTGGTCAGTCATGGTGTTATCAGAAAAAAAATAAAGAAGGAACAAAATAGTTTTTTGAGGGGTGACTGGGTGGCTCAGTCAGTTAAGTGACTCTTGATTTCAGCTCAGGGTCATGAGATCAAGCAACTCCCCACCCCCAATCTTTGGGTTCCATGCTTAGCAGGGAGTCTGCTTAAGATTCTCTCTCTCCCTCTCCCTCTGATCCCCCCAACCTTGCGAGTACTCTCTCTCTAAAAAATAAAAAGCGGCGGGGGGATGAGGGTCAGCGGTGGTGGTAGTTCCTTTGAGGTCATCTAATCCCAGAATCTCATTCACGAGATTAAGATCGACTATTTCCCAACTTTAGTTTGAATATTTGCATTGATGGTATCTCACTGCTTGCTTTGCAAACCTAGTTATTAGTAAGTGTTATAGTCAAGATCCTATGCCCTGGGGTGAAATTCAGGACTTTGAATACTAACTCCAACATTTGCTGGCTGTGTGAACGCGGGCAGATTTCCTAATGCCTTTGTGCTTCAGTTTCATCTATTAACAATAATTACCACCTCCTAGGATTTTTACAAAGACTAAATGAGATATTGGAATCAAAGTGCTAAGCATCATGCTGATACATATGAAGGACTCATTATTGTTTTTAAAATTTAACTTAAATATACCTCCCTATTGCTTTCAGCCTTTAGTCCCAGGTTTGTCTTCATATTCTATTAGTGGAAACAGATACTCAAATAATTAGTAAACAATATGGCATATAAAGAGCTAATCCCCCTAAAATATAGTGAGTTCCTAGAAACCAAGAAGAAAAAGCCACCAATCCATTTACTTAATAATAGACAAAGGACAAGAATAAATACCTTGCATGGAAAAGTCAATATAAATAGCCTCAGAATATAAAAATGCAAGTTAAAACAACCCTTAAAATAACATTTCTCTGTTTTCAGACTGGGTAAAACTCAAAAAATGTTTGGCTATACACTCTTTGGTGAGACGGAGGGGAAAAGGCATTCTCGTACCAAAACACAGGCTTGTAGGATGGTATATTATGTACCCCTAGGGAGGGTAATTTGGCAGTGTCTCTCCACATTATAAACTCATTTTCTTTTTGAACAAGCACTCTTACAGAAATTATTCTATAGACATACTTGCACATGTTTTAAAAATGAATGTGAACAAAGCCATTCATCACAGCATAGTTTGAAATAACAAAAACTGGAGTCAACTCAAATATCCAGGATCAGGGCCTGGTCAAACAAATTATGTACTTCTTCACACAGAATACTGTGTGGTGGTACAAAGGCATGAAGATAACATACATGTACTGATATAGAAAGATTTCCAGGTAAATATTGTTAAGTGAGAAGATGCACAAAATAGGTTATAGATATAAACACAGATATACAGAATGCCAACTTTCTTGTAAGCAAAGGGGAAAATAAGAATATATGTTTGTCATTTGTTTGTATCTGCATAAAGAAACTGGAAAAAAACTTGAGAAATTATTTATTAACCATGGGGTTGCAACAGGATAGAGAGTAATATAAATAGAAGGGAGACTTTTCATTGTGTCCTTCTCTTTAAAAACAATTTTCCTTTTCCCAAAAGAATGTATACTATTTAAGATATTAATTTCATTTTGAAAAAAAGAAAAAGATGCAGGATAAGACACTAATGTAATTATGTGGCACAAGCTCTGATGGGAAGCCCCAACCCAGCTTCCTTGTTGCACATGACAGACAAAGATGTGAAGACAGGGAGGTCCTCTCTTCTGTTCTGATGGCTCAGGCTAAAACCTCATTTTCTTCTTTACATGTTGTGTTCTCTTCCCACTGAGTTCTGAGGAGACACAGACTACAACTTGTGCTCACTGCTTCCTTGGTGCTAGGCACACTTGCCAGCAAATAGATTTTATTTTGTAAATACTTATGGAATGAACAAATGTGTTTCCAAGCTCATCATACTGGTTTCCACTGGGGGATGGATACACTGTAGTTTGTCCTCTTCCCTCTAAAATCTGAGCTGGACCTGACTACAAGTCGATGAGAAGAGTGAGACAGTGAGAGAATTTCCCCTACCAATTTTGATCCCCTTGACTTAAATTTCCTATTTTTATTCACTTTTTAATTTCACTTAATTTAATTTCAATTCCAGTATAGTTAACATACAGTGTTATATTAGTTGCCGGCTTATAACATAGTGATTCAACACTTCTATACATCAGCCAGTGCTCATCAGGATAAGTGTGCTCCGTAATCCCCATCCCCGTCCCCACCTCCACTCTGGTCACCATCAGTTTGCTCTCTAGAGTTAAGAGTTTGTTTCTTGGTTCACAAATTTTTACATCTGCCACCCTGCACTCTTAGGTCACGTCGTTTTTGCAGCTAACCAAAACATGTGGATAATATAAGGGGTTTTTTCCCCCTCTAAATGACTGCATAATTTCAAAATGTAGTTTTAACCATAGTACTGGGTGTACTGCATAACCTTGAAAGACATCAAAGACAGAGGCAATGAATATTCATGAAAGTGAATGGCCTATGATAATGATGCCTATGACCTGCATCTATCACTTTGAACACACTGAAGAAGACCCTGAGAAGGGGATTTACCTCAGTCTGGAATAATCTCCCAAATCAAGCTAATGCTGATGTTGGACTTAGGATCTTCTCATTAGAATGTGTCTTATAAAGGGAAATGTATGGTCACAAAGCCTGGGGCCATCCTTGTAGGGCTATCCACAGTCCACACTGTCTTGACAAAAAAAAAAAAGGTATTCTTCTTCAGGTGGACACAGATCTACACAACAGACTTGCAACCTCTGCAAAAGGTCTTGGGTTTTGTGCCAGTGTTGGGCATTAAACATAGGTCACAAAGACCCCTGGGATCTAAAACAATGTCATGGAAAGCTGTGAGGGGTACATAAGGAAGGACAAACGAGGATGTCAACTGAGGGAAACCAGTGTTAGAAAGATGACATGGTGTGTCACGTGTCTTGGCGTGGTATGAAGTATGCTACAGCATGCCATGGCATGGTGTGGTGTGTGATGTGGTGCCACGTGCCGTGCCATGGTGGCATGATACAACATGGCATATGGTGTGCTGGGCTTCTGGGTATGGCATTTGGGGACAGAAAAATCACAGGCATCAAGAGGACTTGGGAGTTCCATCTCTATCAATTTACTGACCTTTACCGGCATTAAACTCTCAGGAAAAGAGGAAGTTAACCACAATAATTAACATTTAAGTTACATGCTTACTATGCTCCAAACAATTTAATTGAGCAGATTGTCTCATTTTAAGCTTTAACAGTTTATGATACATTTTCTTTTTATTAAACCACACTCAGGCTATTGATAGAGATACTGAAGCTTTGAGAGGTCAAGGAATTTGCTCTGAGGAACACAGCCAGAAACGACAGGACCAGAACCTGGATTTAGGGCTAATCGGACTGCAAAGCAGATGCCATTAGCACTATTCTCAGAATTGCCTGGAGGATTAAAGGAGACTAAACAGTTTGTGGCTGCCTTCTTAAGCAAAGCTAGATGGATCTAATTTGGAGTCACGTCACAGCTAATAATGCAGCCAAGTAGAAAGAAATGGTCTCTGCACAGTCTTAGCACAAGGCAGACTCAATGGCCGATCAATGTTCATTCCTTACCTAAATTGTTAAGTGACTGTGGCAAGAAAGTGTGTATTCTAGTACTTAGGATTTAACTGAGAGAATATCAAAGTGGATATTAAAAATTCTTAGGCTGACTGACTTTTTGAGGTATGTGGGTAGAAGAGAAGGCTTTTATTTTGAAATGTGATTGTCATTAGCTACCACTTTGCCTTTATACAGCATTTCTTCTTCCTCAGGTATTCAAAACCTAACTCTTATGTTTTGCGACTCATGCAATATTTGAAATTTAATTTGGGGTTTTGAGCATTCCTAATTTCAAACATTATCTCATATTGGAACATATCTTATAAAACAGAAATATGTGAATGATATGTTGGGACAAATTAGCTTAAAATTGGAATTTGGGGGGGTGCCTGGGTGGCTCAGTGGGTTAAAGCCTCTGCCTTCAGCTCAGGTCATGATCCCAGGGTCCTGGGATCAAGCCCTGCATTGGGCTCTCTGCTCAGCGGAGAGCCTGCTTCCTCCTCTCTCTCTGCCTGACTCTCTGCCTACTTGTGATTTCTTTCTGTCAAATAAATAAAATCTTTAAAAAATAATAAAATAAAATAAATAAGAAAATATAAAATTGGAATTTGGGACACATCAGTTGGTAGATCCTTTGACTTTCACACACACACACACAGACATGGAGTCAAGATCAAAATATATGTAGAGAATTTATTCTACTAGGTGTATAGAAAATAGCCCCAGACATAGCCATACTAACCAACGAAAGTGACAAAAAGATTAATGTCCTTTATCAACAGAATATCCATTTTGCTCCTCGGAGCTCTCTGATCTGTGGACTGAGGTAAACTGTGTCCTTCAAACAAGACCATAATGCAGCCATTGATGTGCCTCAGTTTGGGAGCATTGATCCAAGTGGCTCTCAGTGCTAAGTCAGGAAACTACAGCAAGATTTCTTTTCTTCCCACTTTTTCCCCAGGAAGAAAAAGAACAGTAAACAACCAGCAATAAATTCAAAACATACATAATTTCTGAAATTCATATAAAATTTCAATCATCTGTACATTCCAAGGGGGTAACTAAAATATTGGGTTTTTCTAGTGTGATCTACCTAAGTGATAAATATAAATACACTGTGGGGTGTTTCTTTAATTTTTTTTTTTTTTAAGTATGCTCCATGCTGGGCTTGAACTCATGACCCTGAGACCAAGACCTGAGCTGAGATCAAGAGTCAGTGCTTAACTGACTGAGCCACCCAGGTACGATTATGTTGTGTTTTTAGGAATTTGTTTTTTTTTTTTTAAATACTTTATTTATTTATTTGACAGACAGATATCACAAGTAGGCAGAGAAGCAGGCAGAGAGAAGCAGGGAGCTGAGCAGAGAGCCCGATGCAGGGCTCAGTCCCAGGACCGTAGGATCATGACCTGAGCCAAAGGCAGAGGCTTTAACCCACTGAGCCACCCAGACATCTCATTTTTAGGAATTTGGAGAAGGGTTGCTATTGAGAGAATAGAGACTTGCTTTGGGGATTTGAAAATAGGTATCATTTTAGAAAGGCAAAGAGAAGCAACTGGAAGTTATTTTAGGGGAAGAAATAATATCAAAGTTAAGGGCAAAATAATGAGTAGGAAAGAATCTCAATTCCAACAGGAGAGTCTGGCAACCAGAGCAAAGTCCAGTCGGAAGGAGTGGCTGGGATTATGGAGCCAGCATGAGGGCTTTATAAAAGTGGGGGGATCCAGTGATTGTTTTAGAGCAATTAGTCCAAAAATAGTTTCCACAATGGTAACATACAGGCTTGGGGGGCATGTCAAATAAATTTGTGATTTTTTTAAATTATAAAAGTAATAATACATGATCAGTATACATTTTTTTAAAATATAGATATATACAAGTTAAAAAGTTACAGTTCTTATCCCTACTTCTGGGTCTCTCTGAGAGAGAGAAAGAGACCTACTTTATATTTGAAAAATCAGTATTCCATAGAATGAATGTTCTAAAATTCATTTAAGCATTCCCCTTCTGCTGGACATTTATGATGTCACCATTCTTTTGCTGTTCTAATTATGGCAATGAACATCTTTTGAATGTATGACCTTTTGATAGGACCACTGAGGCTCAAGAATGTATAGTTTTAACTGTCTTTCTACTTTACTACACAACTATTTGAAAATGGCCTAGTAAAACATTCTTCTATATATCAAAATGGAAGAATTAGAAGAAAACAAAGCAAAGAAGAAGCAGGAGTCAACAGTCCAGAGGCTAAGAAAAAGAGTGGTTCCACCAGATGCTATGAAAAACAGGAACCATACACCAGGACTTGCATAGAAGTACAGCCTGGAATTCCAGACCTCAAACCCAATAGCTCCGAGAGACTGGAGTAGGTGGGTTCAAAAAAAAGACTTTAACAGAGAAGTTCCTGATAGAGAAGCATCACAGAGTTGAAGAGATTGAAGCTCTGTCTTGAAGGATGTGGAGAATTCATATAGACTAAAAAATAGGAAAAGTATTTCTTTTTTTTTTTTTTAAAGATTTTATTTATGTATTTGAGAGAGAGAGAGAGAAAGCACGAGAAGGGGAGGGTCAGAAGGAGAAGCAGACAGCCCGTTGAGCAAAGAGCTTGATGTGGGATGATCCCAGGACTGCAGGATCATGACCTGAGCCAAAGGCAGTCACCCAACCAACTGAGCCACCCAGGCACCCCTGGTAAAGTTTTTCTAAGAATGGAAGTGTTGGCGCTTTGATGTTCAGTCAAACACATTCACAGTTATGTGAATTTCTAGATATTCCATCTGAAGTTTGGACACCATCTCACAGTCATCTTTTTTGAATAGTCTGAAACAAATCTGTTGTGTTTGAGATGAAAAAGATGATTCCTTAAACAAGCTAGTATGTGAACAGTTAAAACTGTCTGAGTAAAACCACAAATAACTAAGAGCTTACAGGAGCTACTGAATTTCTTTGTTCTGTAAGATCCATAAAACGAGAGCAGAAGCCTCCTTCAAATGTGTCCTGGAAGAGGAACCAGCAACCAATTACTCTGTCAATAATTCAATATAAGCATTAAATTTTCATAGTTTTTAAAAACTCTTTAAGACAATTTACAGACATCATCTCTGACATCTGGTGTTTGGAACCCTCTAAGCATGACTCCCACGAACTGTACTTTGTTCCAGTTAAGGACTGAATTAACAGATTGGGCCACAAACAAAAGTCAATTCTATTTAAGTGTGTGTTTTTAAAAAATTGGTTAACAATTAGCTGGAACTTAAATCTGTCCCTCAACACAAAGTAGTTTTTCAAAATAAATGCTTCTTGAAGAGAGCAGTTGGAAAGAAAAGAGAGAATCAAGTTTCCTCTTTCTTAAAGTGTGTAGAAACAGGCCAGAGTCGATATATTGTCTCTGTTTTGTTATCTTTGTTCCAAACTCATGTATATTATTCAAAACTATTACAGTTGATGCTTGAACAAAGTGGGGATTGGGGTACCAACTCCCTGCACAGTCAAAAATCCACATATCGGGGCGCCTGGGTGGCTCAGTGGGTTAAGCCGCTGCCTTCGGCTCGGGGTCATGATCTCAGAGTCCTGGGATCGAGTCCCGCATCGGGCTCTCTGCTCGGCAGAGAGCCTGCTTCCCTCTCTCTCTCTCTGCCTGCCTCTCCATCTACTTGTGATTTCTCTCTGTCAAATAAATAAAATCTTAAAAAAAAAAAAATCCACATATAACTTTTGAGTCCTCCAAAACTTAATTACTAGTAGCCCACTGTTGACTAGAAGCCTCACCAGTAACATAAACAATTAACACATATTTTGTATGTTCTATGGGCTATATTCTGCACTCTTATGACTAAGTAAGTAGAGAAAAGAAAATAGTTATTTTAAAAAATTATAACAGAAAATACATCTATAGTACTGTACTATATTTAATCCAAAAATTCTCATATCAGTGGACCCTTCCGGTTCAAAGCTAGGTTGTTCAAGGGTCAGCTGTATTTTTTATTTACCTGGATGTCTGTAAGGCAGGTGCTCTTATATTTTGAAAAGAAACCACAGGTTAAAACAGCTATACAATTGCCTGTTAGCTGTTGCTAATTTGTCAGAAGATCTCAGAGAGACCCTTGAAAATGATCCTCATTAAGGGAATTCTGGTTTTTTCCTAAGTTTTTTTTGTTTTGTTTTGTTTTTGTTTTAATTTATTTGAGAGAGGGAGTGGGTGTGCTCAAGCACAACCTGGGGGGCGGGGCAGGGAAAGGAACAAGCAGACTCTGTGTTGAGCTCAGAGCCCGGGGAAGCGGATTCTATGGACCCTGAGATTATGACCTGAACTGAAATCAAGAGTCTGTCCCTTAACTGAGCCCCCCAGGCATCCCTAAAAGAAGGTTTTAATACTTCGGATTTCTTCCGTGAATAGCAAAATTAACAGTTTCAGTATTATTTCTTAAAATATGTTTATATCCTATACATGAATCTTTTCTTCTTGACTGAAAAAAAATGAAGGAAAATTTACCATTTGTTGACTACTTGCTATGTGCCTGCCAGTCACTCCGCTAATGCTTAGTTTCCAACATGTCAACCACTAAGCAAACATAATAATGATATAACAAACCTAATTTTTCCTTAAAAACCATAAACAAAAACACAACTATGTAGGCATGGCAGGGACTGCTAATTGTACCCCCCCTCATGTCTATTCTGTCCCTCTCTCCTTTAGCAATAGACAACCTCCACCCCCCATGAATTTACCATATGGTCACCCAGTTAAATACTACACTCCCCAACCTCCCTCTGGGTATGGACATGTGACAAGGATGTAAATGAAAGCCATGTGTGTTGCTTCTGGGTCCCATCTTTAAAGAAGAAGCTGGTTATCCTCCATCCTCTCTTTGCCCTTTCCATGGGCTAGCCCACCAACAGTGTCCCACTGAGCCAGCTTTAGCAATGCAGATGGAAGCGACAGATGAGGGGGTAATGGACAACAAAAGAGCAGGAAACAAGTCCTGGATCACCTCCTGGGACAGACCCTCACCCACTTCTGGATTGTTACATAAGAGAGAAATAAAATTCTATCTAGCTCGTCTGAGCCACTCTGTTTTTGTATCTCTTTGTTATAGCAGCTTAGGTTGTTCTCTAATTAATACAGCAGATAAATCAAGTAGCTTATAGTTATAAGTGCTTTGAAGGAAACAAACAAAAAAATAAAAGGCTGAGCAGTCATCTTAGTTTGGTTAGGACCAAGGAGTTTTTCCAGGACATAGGACTTTCAGTGCTAAAAGTGGGAGTGTCTTGGACAAATGGAAACAAGTGGATGATACTGTAAATAGGTGAAGAATCTGACCCTGGGTAGTTGCATTCTAAAGTAATTTTTTTAAAGATTTTATTTATTTATTTGAGCAGGAGAGAGAGCAAGCATGCATATATTCAAACATGAGCAGGGGAAGGGGAGAGGGCAAGGGAGAAGCAGACTCCCCCACTGGGAAGGGCGCCCCATGCAGGTCCATCCCAGGACCCTGGGATCCTGACCTCAGCCAAAGACAGATGCTTAACCCACTGAGCCACCCAGGTGCCCTAAAGCAAATGCTTTTTTTTTTTTTTAAAGCAATCGCTTTTAATCACAATGTCATACTGCTTGATTTTTTTTAATGTGTTCATTATTGTTACAGACTGAATGTAAATCTCCCAAATTTGCATGTTGAAACCCTCCCCTCCAAGGTGATGGGAACTTTGGGGTGGTAGTTAGACTTAGACGAGATCTTGAGGACAGAGCTCTCATGACTGAGATTAGTGCCCATCAGTTGTGAGAGTGCTTGCTGCTGTCTGCTCTCCACCCTGGGAGGACAGAGCAAGAGGTGTGCAACCCAGGAGAGGACCCTCACCACAACTGGACCACGTTGCACCCTACCTCAGACTCCCAGCCTCCATAAACTGTGAGAAATAAATTTTTGTTGCTTATAAGCTTCCCATTGCAGGGTATTTTGTTATAGCAGCCTGAGCTGATGAAGGCAATTACTAAAGAGAATGAAAATTCTCTCTAGGGTATTTGGTAAATGGTTAGTGAAAACAGTGATAGCCAGAAAGTCCTTTACATGAAGTCATCACATTATGCACTGCAATCTCGCCATTAAGGGTTTTTCAAAACACTATTAACATATGTACTTTAAGAGAGATGTTTGCTTTGTTTTGAGAGAGAGAGAAAGCTGGGGGTGGGGGGATTGGGACAAAGGGAGAGGGAGAGAGAGACTCCACGGCCAGTGTGTAGCCCAAGTGAGGCTCAATCTCACTACCCTGAGATCATTCATTACCTGAGCTGAAATCAAGAGTCAGATGCTTAACAGACTGAACCACCGGTGCCTCTAAGTAAGACATTTTTTTTTTAATTTGGCACCTGAATAAAGTCAGTATTAATACATAACAAGCATTTATTAGGCTCTATATTATAAACACGAATATGAAGATTCACTATTAAACCTCATTAGAAATGAAATACATTTTTTGTGAACACTTTGCCCAGCAATGAGTTGTTTTGCCTCTAGAATCCTAGAACAGCTGACAAAAACTGTGTTGGGAAGACTGAAGGAGCAGGCCTGCTCCTTGCAGAACCCGTCCCATGGGGCAAGAACCTGAGAAAGCAGAACACACAAATGCAGTCTCAAAAGATCAGCCATGTAGATCTTGCTTTGTACTAAGAGTAAACTTAAGGCAGAAGTAAGAGAAAAAGAGTTATTTCTCTTTGCTTTTATCACATAATAGTCTTACATCATCTCTGTAAACACCATACACCTAGACACCTCTTGGCTTGTTCAGGGGAAAAAACATCCACTTTGATTTATCATGTGGTTACTGGAAGCCCATCTGCAGAAGACATTGCACCCACAAGCACTTCTTTTTTAAAGAGTTTATTTATTTATTTGACAGAGAGAGATCACAAGTAGGCAGAGACGCAGGCAGAGAGAGAGGGGGAAGCACGCTCCCCGCTGAGCAGAGAGCCTGATGCAGGGCTAGAGCCCAGGACCCTGAGATCATGACCTGAGCTGAAGGCAGAGGCTTTAACCCACTGAGCCACCCAGGTGCCCCCACAAGCACTTCTCACAATACCAAGGGCTGAAGTGGTCTGCTGCTGCCCTCCAGGAGTTTACGGTACATCAGCTGCCGCAGGGATGAAAGGTGATGGATAGAAGATACAGAAAGGGGGCGTCTGGGTAGCTCAGCTGTTAAGCATTTCCCTTTGGCTTAGGTTATGATCCCAGGGTCCTGGGAGGAACCCAGGATGGGCTTCCCCGCTGGGCGGGAAGCCTGCTTCTCCCTCTCCCACTCCTCCTGTCCCTGTTCCCTCTCTTGCTGTGTCTCTGTCAAATAAATAAATAAAATCTTAAAGAAAAAAAAAAAGAATTGTGCAATGACATGAGCTCTTCTTCTATCAAAGTCACTGATCATCAGCAGGCTCTGTATTTTGAGTTATTTCTCTAAAACCTGTGATGGACTCATGATGACCCTTTTACATTTTCATTCCCCGACTGACATTTTGGTCAAATATTTGCAGAATGGCAGAGTAGGAGCAGAGAGCCATCTGTATGGAACCCATCAAAGTCAGAGGCCTCTGTAAGGATCTTCAGTGGGCTTCTCACTAAACGGGCTAATAACCAAGAGTTGCTGGTAGATCCATTGGTATGAACTATGTACACACAAGGGGTGCATGCTTTGCTTTCTAAGGTGCCAAGTTGGCTCCTTAACTTTAACAAATAAAATCCAAATGCATCTGTGAGTACCAGGGAGGTGTGTGAATCATAAGCATGAATAAAATGTCATGCCTAAATTAAGTCTTATCATTAAATAGTATTTATTAAACACCCACATACTGCATAGGCACGGCAGTGTTCGAGGTGCATTAGCAAAAGAATGCTGTATCTTCAGCCATGAAAATACTTCATAATACAATGCCCAACTGCTGCTGGAGGCCATAAAGATTTTTTCACTGTCACTATTCTCACCATAAATTTCAAATAAACAGAGGAATGGGGTAACTTCTCCCATATGGTAGAATTGTCACTGGAGTGCTTCATGTTCGATTATCCTTATCAGTAAATAAAAGGCTTATATGCAAGTTCAATTATGCTTCCTGTGGATATGACAAGACACTCTCAGAAGAATTACTCATGTATGGATTCACGTCATTTTGCACTGTGCTTTTTTAAAATTATGAGACCACAAAAAAGCGCAGTGAGGAAGAACAACTACATTAAAATTGCCGAAGAACCATTTTATTTTAGACTCGAGTATACTATTCATTATTTATTATTGCCTTTTATAATCATATCTGAGAATACATAGACTAAAATATTTCATAAAAGCTCAACAAATAGAACAACTGAAGACAAGAGTACTGAAATGACTTTTTCTATCTGGAGGCCTAGGACACACAAAATTACTGGGAAAATAAAATTTGTAGTCAGTCAACTGACAGTCATCTACAGAACATCAAAAAAATCTGCTTTTATATCTTGTAATTGGTTTTTAAAAATCTAAACTGTATTAATCAACCTGTTGTTTCCACATTTTGAGAATGATCCTGGGATAGTCTTACTTTTGAATGAGTTATGCTATCCCTCAGGGATTTTTTTTTTTTTTATAACTCCTTAGTTACTTTCATTTACAAAGGTACTCACTATAATTCAATTCCACTGTTCAACTTATCAACAATTACGTTTAACTGTCTTCAAGATGCTCAGCACTCTACTTGGAAATTAAGATGCCAAAGAAGCAAAAGAAGGTCAAAATAACAGCTTTTCCAAATTAAGTTCCATGACAGCCTAATTCCTTCCTCTCTTTCCATGCGATCTAAGAAAAAAAAAAAAAAGGTGCAAGAAGAGGAAATCTTCGCTTCTAGCTGATTCTTCTGCTAACATGATGCTAAATCGGGCAACTATGACTAGGCATCTTTTAGGTTCTTGCTAAGCTCAAGGAAGCTCCTAGGCTGTGAAAAACACTCACCCCCTAAGATGAATGAGACTAAGACACAGCTCTTGTCCTTCATTATTTAATATCTCAGGTTCTCAAAAATGTAGGCAACCCAGTAATAAAAATCCTTATTGGTCAATAAGGAGCTCTTTTTGTCATTTTAGTTATGACAAAATTTAAAGCTTAGAAAAAAAATTAAAAGATTTGTTATTTAATGAAATCCTATGGTCATGTCTGTGGGTCCCTGTGATTGAACTTCAGGTAAATGGTCCAGCTCTTTGGTACAGCAGTCACTGTGCTCCTTTGGATGAGGATCAAGTCATGCCCAATTCATACTGCATTCTGTCTCTAATGAATACTGACTGTTAAAGAAAAAATCCAGAGCAATGAATTTCACATGGCTTGCTATAAATTAGCATAATAGTAAAATTGTTAGTTAAAAGATCTAATTCCTTACCTTAAGGTAGATCATAAATTAGGCCTTAACCACATTATCCTTCCTGAAGTATTTGAAGTGGTTCCTCAGGTAAGAAGAGACCAAAAGACAGTTAAGTTCAAATCTATAAGTTATATTTCAAAGGGTATTCTATCTCATTAGCTATAGAACTATTAGAACTATTACCATGACTAGTCATATTAGAAAAAATATCCTCACCATTTATTTCTTGTTGCAGTAAAAAGAATACCATATTAAGCCCAATTTAAAAAAACTAAAGAGGGGGGTGCCTGGTTGGCTCAGTGGGTTAAAGTCTCTGCCTTCAGCTCAGGTCATGATCTCAGGATCCTGGGATCGAGCCCCGAATCGGGCTCTCTGCTCGGTAGGGAGCCTGCTTCCCTTCCTCTCTCTCTGCCTGCCTCTCTGCCTACTTGTGATCTCTGTCTGTCAAATAAATAAATAAAATCTTAAAAAAAAAAAAAGAATTAGTAAGATTAAAAATAAATAAATAAATAAAGGTAGATTAAATCATGTAATTTACTGCTGTGGTTCCAAGAAAAAAATGAGGTAGTATTCTATCTCTGTTATGCACATTCTGATGCCAAAAGTTGATTTCTGAAAAATAAACCAGCATGGCAAAGGCAACTCACTTTAAACAAATAACAATATTTATTTACAGGGGATAAATATTCTCATTTTGGATTAAACCTTTAAATACCTCACAAAAGCTAAAATTTCCATAATCAAGTAACAAAAATAGTTGTTCTATCACATGAAGAGTCTCCGGAAAACACAGCTGTGTCCTCACCTGAGCTACCAATTCATCCCTCTCTGTATAAGATTCAGTGGGGACCAGGGTACGACACAGGCTCCCAGAAGTAGGTGGGAGTGTTGTCATTCCTCAGGTGTGCAAGGGATGATATAGTTTGGCTTTTAATTTACTGTCTTTCTTCTCCTTTCTACCCTGCTTTCTGGCAATCTCATTAATTATCATACACAAGAGAAGATGAAAGAAAAGGACAAGACAGGAAAAGAAAGGAATATTCAGTTCATTCTCTGGCACTTCAGTTTTGGCATATTCAGGAAGGGATAGCATAATAGGCTGATGGGATATAGTGACTGAAAGAAGGATTTTAGATTATCTGAAGCATTTTTTTTTAAGTTTTTAAAAAGATTTTACTTATTTGGGCACCTAGGTGGCTTAGTTGGTTAAGCAACTGCCTTCAGCTCAGGTCATGATCCTGGAGTCCTGGGATCGAGTCCCACATCAGGCTCCCAGGTCCAAGAGGAGTCTGCTTCTCACTCTGACCTTCTCCCCTCTCATGCTCTCTCTCACTGTCTCTCTCTCAAGTAAATAAATAAAATCTTAAAAAAAAAAAAAAAAGATTTTACTTATTTGTCAGAGAGAGAGAGACAGCACAAGCAGGGGGAATGGCAGGCCAAGGGAGACAACACTGAGCCACCCAGGCACCCCAGACTATCTGAAGATTTTATCCACCTACACCTTTCTTTCTTTTGTATTAGTAATAGGATTACTGTTATTTTTCCATTATTGAAAGATTGGGATAAACATGCATACATGTTTGCTGACTAGAATGTTAGGTTTACAAACCTTGGGCCAGTATCACCACTACAGTAAAAGAATATCTATACTGAACTGCTAGTACCTCTTAAAGGAAAACTTTCAATGTCTTAAGTGGCAGAATTAAAACACAATGCAACTGCTGAGTTAATGATAGCATATATTCTTACTAGTCTATGGCCAAAAAAAAAAAAAAAATGCGAATTGCTTCCTAAATGGACTTTAAAATTTGCTGAATTTCCCCCCAAAGCATTCTGCCTCCCACCAGGTAGAACATGGAATCAACTCAGTGTACAAAAATGACGTATAACCTATACAGCACTATAGAGAATATTTTAATTTGGCTCCAAGGGGCTTGTTTCATTCTACCTCTGCAATTTGAGCTGTGTCACCTGCTGGGTTAGCTGTGTCAACATGGGCAAAATTGAGAGCTGAAGTAATTAGGCAAATAATTCATGCCAAAAATATGACAGAAATAAACTATTCAGTGCTCTCTCTATATACCAATAAATTCAGTTCATAGTAGTCCAATTCTTTATTTTTCCCCCCAAAAAGCCTCAAATAAAAATATGTGAAGTCAATGAAATTCAAGTAATTTCCACTCAGAATCTAATATTTATACATGTATTCTTTTTTTTAAGAATATATATATATATTATATATATATATTAAATATATAAATATATATTTATATAAATATAAATAATATATATATATTAAAGATTTTATTTATTTATTTGACAGAGAGAACACACAAGCAGGGGGAGAGAGGTAGGCAGCAGGAGAGGGAGAAACAGAGTCCACACTAAACAGGGAGTCTGATGTGGGGCTCAATCCCAGGACACTGGGATCACGACTAGAGCCAAAGGCAGACACTTAACCGACTGAGCCATCCAGGCATCCTATTTGTTTATTTTGAGAGAGAGTGCACCAGTGGCGGTGGGAGGGGGACAGAAGAGGAGGAAGAGAGAATCTCAAGCAGACTCCGTCCTGAGCATGGAGTTGGACTAGAGACTCCATCTCACGACCCTGAGATCACGACTTCACTTTTGCTTCCATTGCCTGAGGAGACAGATCACGACCTCTGCGGAAACTAAGAGTCAGACATCTAACTGACTGCACCACCCAGGTACCCTTACATATGTGTTCTTAATGTTCCCTTCTGAACAAACCATGAGCTATGTGGATAAATCTGGTCACAATATTTTTCTACCACCAAAGTTGAGCTCTGAGGAGTGGTATGGTAAAAATCAGTCAACAGCCAACTCACAAAATTTCCAAAAATGTCTCCAAAGGGAGATGGCATGAGTGGAATTCACTCTTCTAAAATTTTTTCCTAATAATTAAAATATCATCTTTTTCTCATTAATCAAAAAGGCAACTATGGCCAAGTAACCACTTCAATATTGCTTTACTGAATTAACATTTCGGGGGGAAATTGTTGCAATAATAAATAGAGGCTGTAAACTTTTGACAGGTCTTAGCAACACTTTTCTAATCTGTCTCCTCAGGCAATGGAAGCAAAAGTGAAAATACACTATAAGAACTGAAATAAAAAGCTTTTTCACAGCAAAGGAAACCATCAACAAATAAGAAAGGCAACGAACTGAATGGGAGAAAATATCTGCAAATGATATATCCAATAAGGGGTTAGATATCCGAAATAAATCAAGAACTTACACAACCCAACAACAAAAATCCAAATAATTCTATTTAAAAAAGGCAGAGGACTTGAATAGACATTTTTCCAAAGAAGACATACTGATGGCCAGCAGAAACATGAAAAGATGTTGAACGTCAATAATCATCAGGGAAATGCAAATCAAAACCACTGTGAGTTAATCACAGTACATCTGTCAGAAATGGCTAAAACCAAAAACACAAGAAATAACAAATGTTGGCAAGGATGTGGAGAAACAGGGACTCTGGTGCACTGCTAGTGGGAATGTAAATTGGTGCAGCCACTGTAGAAAACAGTATGGAGATTCCTCAAAAAATTTAAAATAGAAATAACATAAAATTTAGTATTTCCACTACTGGGTATTTACCCCCGCACACAATGAAAACACAAATTTGGAAAGATACATGCACCCCTATGTTTATTTATAAAATTACTTTTTTACAAAAATAAACATTATTTACAATAGTCAAGACATGGAAGCAACCTAAGTGTCCATCAGTAGATACACAGATAGATAAAGAAGATGTGGAATATTATTCAGCCATAAAAAAGAATGAGATCTTGTCATTTGTGACAACATGGAGGGACCCAGAGGGTATTATGCTACTTGAAATAAGACAAAGAGAGAAACATAAATACTGTATGACTTCACTTATATGTGGAATCTAACAAACAATAAAAAGGAATAAACAAAAAATGCAGAGAACAAACTGATGGTTGCCAGAGGGGAGAGGTATGGATAAAATGAGTGAAGTGGAGTGGGAGGTTATTCCAATTATGGAATGAATAAGTCACAGGGATGAAAAGTATAGCATGGGGAATATAGTCAATGGTATCATAGTGACATATGGTAGCTACATTTGTGGTGAGAAAAGCATAAACTAAAGAGCTGCCAATTCACTACGCTGTACACCTGAAACTAATGTAACATTGTATGTCAGAGTTATTTTGATAAAAAATAATAATAATAAATATAAACCTCCTTCAACAGTATGGCAAAGATGGCTAATGAGGTGGAATCATGGGACTAGTTCCTGTCAATAGGACATAAGCAGAAGTTATGAGTGTCACCCCTGGACTGAGGTGGTTAAAAAGGGAGTATCTCAGCTCCTCTCTTCTATCTACTGGCTGAATGTCTCTGTCCCACATCACACTGAAAACTTTATTTTCAAGATAGTGGAAGTAAAATATGGAAGAAGCCCGGGTCCTTGAATCACCATTTGAGGGCCATGGGCCAGCTGCTTAGAAACACACATTTTAGACTTTATGTGAGTGACAAATAAACTTCTACTGTTTGAGAAATTAAACATCTTTTTTTTAATAGCAACTACCATCACCGTAACTTAGAGAAAGCCTATCAGGCATTTTGAACATGATGCCTCTTGATAATGATGATGATATCTAACACTTATGAATCGTTAACTGTGAGTCACACATGTTCTAAATCCTCGACAGGTATCAACTTGATCCTTATAACAGCTTCACAGGGTAGGTACTATTCATTATTCCTATTTTACAGATGAGAAAATTGAGGCACAGTGAGGTTAAGAATACACAGTAATAGAAATTGAACTAAAATACCAGATGATGCATCTCTAGAACAAAAGTAAGGCATTTTGTACTCTATATTTTATATGAAAAATACCAAAGTCCTCTGTTTTATTATAAATTTTAATACACTTTTTAAATAGGCAATACAAATTGTGGACTGATGGCCTGGTTTAGTAAAAAGACCACTCAGAGGCATCCAGGTGGCTCAGCTGGTTAAGTTTCAGACTCTTGGTTTCAGCTCAGGTCATGATGTCAAGGTTGTGAGACAGAGACTGGTGTCAGGCTCCATGCTCAGCCTGGAGTCTGCTTGAGATTCTCTCTCTAAATAAATTAATTAATAAAATCTTTAAAAATTAAAAAAAAAGACCATTCATTCATTCATGGAACAATAAATTGACTCTAATAATTAAAATAAAGAGGAAAAGCCATTTGAAGGCTGAACTGTTGCTTTCACAATCAGGAATAAACATTTTTAAATTAAGGGTAGCAGAGATCAATTCATATACATAATATCCAATATTAAAAATGACATAAAATGTGATTCAATAGCATGCCAAATTATAATTTAGCTGCCTTCTGTCACTTTCCTTTTTATTCTGTAGTCAAAAGCCTATGGTGTCTTGGAGAATAAATACTTTGTGCAAACACTTGTGGGAAAAATATCAGTTGCCCAGCCATTGTTCTTCTTTCTCCTGGTTTCTGACAAGGTCCATAAAGTAGGAACGTCCTTTGTCTTCGAAGTGTTTGGGGGAAAAAAACTATTTAGCCTTGTTCTTTGCCTCATTTGCTCCTGCCCAAAAGAAGAGGCTGAGATTTCTTCTGTTGGATGAAGCTAAGGAGCTTGAGCCTGCCTCCCAGAGCCTGCCTCTCATCCTCTCTGACTCTCCTTCAGAGCCGCACACCCCTCCTTTCTGTCATCAGGAGGAGTCTCTGCTGGGGACTGGATGGGAAATTCATTTCTGGGGAGTAAGAAGTCCATTTTACCACTACAGCTCCAGGCTGTGCCCTCCAACCCAGGTTTACTGGAAAGAAAGCAATTGTATAAGGCTTGAATCTGACTAGAATGGTTCAGAACTCAGAAGGGAAGTCGTGAGATTAATCAACACCACAACTCCCACTGATATCTAAATTATTTATTGAGTTACAGCTCCCAAACTAAAAATAATTCACCTGCCATCACTGACAGGCAAAAACGAGCGAGTGTTCATCATGGGGCCACAAGCCCCTCACCTAAGACTAAATGTGTCAGCATGAGCAAATGTGGTCCCTGGGCATGGGAACCTTAATACAAGGATTCTGCCCACATCGCAGAAGACCACACAGGACCTCCACCTTGCGTTCTCCTTCTCTGATGCCACGTTATTGGAAGAGAGCAAATGCTACCCATCATTGTCATGGGCAAGATGGACCATCTGTCATCTCTTGGTTTAGAAGCATACCCTAAAATCCTGGGGAATCTGCTTTTCCTACTTGTCTTTCTTCATGGCCTGCAGACTTTTCACCTCTCAACACCTTCTTTTTCCCCAGTAATAGTTTTGGTCAGTTGGAATTAGAGAACATTATACTTGCTGAAGCTGCAGGAATGAGACCACATTCCATCTTAGCAATATCTCCTTTTAAACTTATGTAACCATGTCACTTATGTCAACCCAGTGACTCTGTTGTCTAAATGCCCTTCTGTTATGACTGGTCCCTACTGTTGGCTCTTTCTTCGTTTTGGTCATTAACTTGGGGAGTATTTCTTCCAAAAAATCTCTTTGGAGTAAAATGGAAGTCAGTGATGGCTTCTTTGGCTCAGCTAAGGATGTTTTAATGCTCAACTCTGAATCCCAACAGTTTTGCCCCTTTTCAGGACCACTATTAAGAACAAAGGAATGTCCTACCTTTCTTGGGAAACAAATGGGTGTCTGTTAAGATTGATGCTACAATTTCAGCAAAACAGAATATTCTTTTTTCCTCCTTTTTTTTTTTTTTTTCTTCTAAGTCTTTAGAAGTCAAGGATGAGGAAAAATCAAGGCAGGGAAAACTACATGTCTTTCCTGTGCCAAGTCAAGGGCTGCACAGTGTAACCTCCACCTGCTTCTGTTTCTCATTGCATGTTCACCCTTTGCCCTCTGCAACTCAGGGACATAAATTTTCTCTCAGTTCCTTGGATGTCCTGTGCTCTGATTGTCTCCTGCCTGGAAAATGCTCCTCCCTCTTTATTTAACAGCTCTTCCTCATCACTCAGATCACTTGATTTCTCCAGAAAGGTTTCCCTGACTTCTCTGATTAGGTCAGTACTTCTGACCTAGACTCTCCAGGCCCCATGGGGTTCTGTTTTGCAATACTGGTTACACTTGTAATTTTGCATTTATTTTTGTGATTATTTTATTTCTCTCACTAGATTGTGTGCTCCATGTCAGCAGGCCCAGGTATGCTTTTGTTCATCATAGCATTTTAAGCCATGTTTTGAATTAATGAATAAGTGAGCCTGGGTGACTCAGTCAGTTAAGCGACTGCCTTCAGCTCAGGTAGTGATCCCAGGGTCCTGGGATCCCAAGGCCCCTCATTGGGCTCCTTGCTCAGCAGGGAGCCTGCTTCTCCCTCTGCTTCTGCCTGCCACTCTGCCTGCTTGTGCGCACTCTCTCTCTCTCTCTGAGAAGTAAATAAATAAATCTTGAAAAAAAAAATAGAAAAAAAATCCTAGAAAATCTTGTGCTATAGATATTTTAAATTCAATTTTTTAAGATAAAAGAATATTGTTTTCTGGACTAAATGATTTGTCCAAGTCACTGTAAGTGATGGAACCCAAGACCATACTTCTTCATGCATTCATCCAATATTTATTGAGTGCTCACTGCTTGCTTGGCTCTGTGCCAGAGAGTGGAATAAAATAATAAATAAGCTGCAATTCTTAAGGAGCACCCAAGTCTTTTTAGTGAAAGAGGTTTGCAAAAAAATAAGTCAAAAAATATTATACAGGTTAAGCTGCTTGTCGAACTAGCATATAGCAGGCATACATAGGAGAGGGTGGACTGGTCTACCAGAAGAGTAGTGAATCCTGAAATATAAGCAAGTCACTTACCAAACAGACTAGTAATAAGGGCTTTAGGATGGGGGGAGCCCTGAAAGCAAAGGCATGGAAGAACACAGGTTTTAAGGCTAGAATGAATGGGTATGGGCAGGTCAGAGAGGGCTTCATATGCCATATAAAAACCTTGGGCATTACGCTAGAGCTATGGGAAGTCACTGAAGGGCCTTAAGCAAGGAGATCCAACTAGATTTCAGAAAAGTCACTCTGAAAGTGGGGAGGGTGGACAGATTAGGGATAGGCAAGTCTGGAAACTATAAGATCAGAATAGAAGATCAAGCCGTGGTCCAGGACAGCAGTAATGACAATCAGAACTAGGGCAGTAACAGTAAAGATGGATACAAGAGATACTAAAGGAAGAGAAATCAACAGGATATCATACCCCATTGAGTATGAAAGCAAAGAGGGAGGGACAGGTCTGGGGTGATCCTTGAGTTTGAGGCATGGCTAGTTAGGTGGAAGTTAATTTAACTTTCCCATACATTAAGGGCAGAGAGGTTTGGGAAGACAGAAAACAAATTCTATTTGGGGGTCCATGGAATTTAAAAAGCCTAGGAAACTTGTGAGTGAGCTACCTCTGGGCTAGAGACATGAAGATAGGAAACCTCAGCTCAGCATTAGTAGATAAAGCCACAGATGTGAATGATGTCATGCAGAAGACTGGAGGGAGGGAAGCCAAATCCCAAGGAATGAAACCTACATTGCTGGTGTGGACTGATGAGCTAGAGTCAGTAAAGAAGGCAGTGATCCCCTACATTTTTATTTTAAACAATAAAGAATGCAAAATCTCCTATTGATACATTATATTTCCTTTGGGACATTTTTATGCTGTTTTGACACATTCTTACCAGGTTACTTAGAGATTCTGAGAATCTGCCTGATTTCTTTTGGAGAACCTAGTCCAGCTCTGTGCTTAGACATTTTAAATGTCCATGTATTGCTAGGTCCTTTCATTATTGCTTATAACCTCATTGCTTTTCTATTTTTCCCTACCTCCATACTGCAGTCTCAGAGGAGAACATTAACACAAAGATGTTAAATGATTTAGCAAGGACTCCATCGCTAGTCAATAGTAAGGCAAGAATTTAAACCCAAAATCATCCATTTCTCTTCCTACAAATAAGTTCTACCAGGACTAAAAAGAAAAAAAAATCCATAAATAACCCCCGACTTGGCATTTCCTGCACCTTCTGGCCTGAGTCCTTCATTCACCACTCTTATGTCAGGCATCGTGATCTTTGTCCTCAAGGAGCTCTGAGGAGGCTGGGAGGCTGGACAGGTTGACAGAAAACACTGTGATTCATGCTGTGAAAGAGGTCTTTGCAGATGTCACTGAAGGTGGAGAGAGGGTGCTGAATTCTACCTAAAGGTACTTAGACCTGACTTTCTTAGCATGTAAACATCACCACAAAAGCAAAGAAATTAAAATAAATTAAAGAGAATCTATGTCCAATATTAACAACACTTAACATTACCTTGGATTTAGAACCAAATGTCATGAAATTGAGAGGAAGTTTGGAAGAAGAAAAGCCAAACAAGCAAGTGTTAGTCCACAGTTCTAACCCATCCAAGAGGTAATCAAAGCTGATGGTTATCAAACTGGAGAGAGAATATGGAACAGACTCATTGTAATTGAATGAAGAAGCTATTGAAAGTAGAGAGCCAATGTCTAGTGCAGATCTCAGATCTCATACAATTCACTAGTTTTTCTTTTCTCTTTCTCTCTGTCTTCCTTTCTCTTTCTCTCAACTATTTAAGGGAAATTCCATTTCCATTTTGTTTCTTCTCATTGTTTTCTTACAAATAAATGAGTGAAAAGACTGTGAATTACCATAACATACGCTCATTTTGGCAGCAATGAACCCAATATATAATTGAGAGAGCAAGGTAAATACATAAAGGTGCTGCAATGCCATTAGTTCCACAAATATTTATGAAAGCCTCTACTTCCAGGCACCTGCATGGGAGGCAAATCTATTAGTATACAATAATATATACCAATTACATCATCATAATGAGCAGACCAGGAAAAGCACCTTTTACTTCTATCACTTCATTTAGTCTCCCAACAATTCTGTGGAACTGGTGTCTTGTCACCATGATGCAGATAAGGAAGTGGAAGTGTTTGGACCAAGGTCATGGACAGGATGGGGCTGGGATCTGAATCCAGGCCCAGGCTCTCCATCACTCATCTCCTTTCTACTTGTTCAGAGCAGACCAGAACAAAGATCATAACAGACCTCATGGATGATTTTCTTTCTTTTTTAATGACTTCACTGTAAACTTGACCATCTTTATAAGAACAAAAATCTCCAGAATTTCAGTTATCAATTGTTTATACACTTGGTCCTATTCTATTCCAGTTGTTGTTGTTATAATGCTAATGTTTTACTCAATGGTAATCAGAATATAATTTTGAGTCTCTACTTTTTCTTCTCTGTATTATTTTAAAATCTAGCCCCAACTTCTGACATGTTCATACCACTAGTCATTTTTAAGGCTATAAAATATTCTATTCCAGCCATTATTTGGTTTCCTTCTGAATAACCATAGACAGATTTCATGTACCCTTTCCTCCATTCCTATTTATTATTGGCATTGAGGTGTTTATAAATTATAAGAATTTCTAAAGTGCCTGGCATTTAAACCTCACTTTTCTTATACATTGAGTTCCAGGGACACATGACTTGATTAAAACTATAGAAGTGTTGGAGTAGGTTGGATAAGAAATAGATTTCAAAAATAACAGATAGCTTTTAAAATACCTCTGAGATGAAAGACAGACATTTCTTGAAGATATGATGAAAGAGAATATAGACTCCACACAGGAAGGTGGGTCATGTGGGTACTGTTACTGGAAGACAGCTACCCAGCATATCTATCCCTCAAAATGTATTCACAGGAAGGAGAACATATATTCTCATTTTAATCTCCTGGCTTTGGGCTCTTCTTTTACAATGAAAGTAGCTGGGAATAAGAATGTAAGTTGAAAGGGCTAAAAACTCTATCAATTTAGCTACTGCAATTTTCCCCTGGATTGATAGAACTAGAACCATCTTAAAGAACCAATAAAACTTCACTGCACACAGTTGCAGAAATGCAAAGAAGTGAAGTCAGCCTTTTATCCCAAGTCTTTTACCTAAATTATTAAGAGCCTAGAAAGAGACAAAATGTTACCAAATGGTTAAGATAGGATAATATGTGATCATTACCTTCTATAATTTTTTTTTTTTTTTTTTTTTTTAGGTCAGGGCCCTAATTTATAGCTGCCCTGATAACTACAAGAAAAGGCATGCACTTCACCAGCACCTTTTCAAGCAACTGCTATATAATATTGCTGACTTGTAGCACTTAATTCTTTGGTGCAATCTTTTTCTTGTCTCAGTCACAAGTTTCCCTTTAATCTTAAGAAAATGATTGTTTGATCATCACCCACAGAAGGGTAGTAGAAATAGTGGAATCCAGGTTTACCCAGTGGCTATATTGAGTGATGGTTTGGTGATGGCTTCAATGGCCCTGCTTACCATTACCCTTTGTTCTGTGCTAAACACTTGGTACATTTTGCATACATCATCTCATTTACACCCTAAAACTGCATAAGGAAAACTCTGTTGCTCTGACTGTACAGATGAAGAAAACAAGACAAAAATGTTAAGGAAGGGTGCCTGGGTGGCTCAGTGGGTTAAGCCGCTGCCTTCGGCTCAGGTCATGATCTCAGGGTCCTGAGATCGAGGCCCGCATCGGGCTCTCTGCTCAGCAGGGAGCCTGCTTCCTCCTCTCTCTCTGCCTGCCTCTCTGCCTGCTTGCGATCTCTCTCTGTCAAATAAATAAATAAAATCTTTAAAAAAAAAAAATGTTAAGGAAGTTGTCCAAGGACGCATAGTCCAGAACTATTCCTTGAACCCTATGCTGTGTAACCTCCCTACATGCCCACGTTTATGTTTTTGGTCAATCATAAAGATCTCCAAATATCTATTGTATGTGTCATAAGATGGAGGAAAACAGAACCACCAAAATTCTGCATGAGGTGGGGTGCAAAGAAGAAGCTAGGTATGAAAATTACCCTGGTAGGGTCACAACACATAGGAGAAACAGTTGGAATGCACCCTGGATTATATTCCCAGGGTGCAGTAAGGAATACTTTCACTTGAATTTTGTAAGGGGTGGAGGGTGAGAGGAACAGGAGGTGGGGTAGTCACAGCTGTGCGATCTGGGATAGGATTCCTCCCTCACAGTCTTCTGATTTTTAGCAGAGACTAAACTTACAAAAGCTCTAGGTGTTGGGATTCCTTCCTGAGAGCAGTGAAAAACAGCCTCCAGACTCAAAATCACACATGTAAGGAAAACAGTGAAAGCAAATCTTCCACTTTCCTTATACCAAATAGGGGGAAGGGAGTGGGGCCAGTGACATATGAATAACATGGGGATATCACTGAAGGTCATCAGCAAGACATCAAGGATAATGTCCCTTCCTTTGGGGAATACACAAAGAAAAAAAAAAAAATGAAGGGGCATTTTCCTCACCAGCGAGCAAAATGCACTATATACCTTGAGTAATTAAAACAGTGTGCAGATGTCTAGCCTGAAGGAGAGGGCAGTCAAAACACAACAGCAGAACACACAACACACACCAGAAACACTCCCTGAAGCACCAGGCCCCAGACACTACCTGACCTCTACTGCATGAAGCCATTACTTTCAGGAGTAGGAGATATAACTGGCTTTTCTAACACACACAAAAAAAAGAAGGCAGAGACTTAGACAAAATGCCAAGATGGAGGAATTTATCCCAAAGGAAATGACAAGATAAGGCCACAGTCAGAGATTTAAGTGAAATAGATATAAATAACATGCCTGGTGGAGAATTTAAAGCAACAGTTGTAAGCATACTCACTGGACTTGAGAAAATAATGGAAGACTTTTTCTTTTTCTTTTTTCTTTTTAAGATTTTATTTATTTATTTGACAGAGAGAGACAGGGAGAGAGGGAACACAGCAGGGGGAATTGGGAAAGGGAGAAGCAGGCTTCCCACAGAGCAGGGAGCCTGATGCGGGGCTCAATCTCAGGACTGTGGGATTATGACTTGAGCTGAAGGAAGAAAGTTAATGGCTGAGTCACCCAGAGGCCCCAAGAGTAGAAGACCTTAGTGAGACCCTTACCACAGACATAGAAGAGTTAAAAAAGAATCAATTAGAAATGAAGAATGCAATATATAAGATTTGGAAACAGGCTGGATGCCATGAACAGCAGGTTGGAAGAAGCAGAGGAACAATTAATGACCTAGAAGACAAAATAATGGACTATGCTGAAGCTGAACAAAAGAGAGCAAAAAGAATTATGCAACATGAGGATAGATTTTGGGAACTCAATGACTCCATCAAATATACTAACATCTGTATTAGAGGAGTTGCAGAAAAGAGAAGAGGGAACAGAAGAAAATTTATTTGATGGAATCATAGCAAAAATCTTCCCTAATCTGGGGAAGGAAATAGACATCCAGATCTGGAGTCACAGAGAACTCCCACAAAAATCAACAAAAGCAGGCCAACACCAAGACATACTATAATTAAATTGGCAAAATATAGTGATAAAAGAAAACTCTTAAAAGCAGTAAGACAAAAGAAGTCCTTAACTTACAAGGGAAAACCCATAAGGCTGGCTGGAGATTTCTCAACAGAAACCTGACAAGTTAGAAAGGAATGGCATGGTATATTCAAAATGCTGAATGGGAAAAATCTGCAGCCAAGAATACCCTATCCAGCAAGGGCTTCATTCAGATTAGAAGGAGGGGTAAAGAGTTTCCCAGACAAACAAAAACTAAAGGAATTCATGATCACGAAACCAGCCCTGCAAGAAATATTAAAGGGGATTCTGTGAGTGCAAAGGAAAGACCAAAAGTGATCAAGACAAGAAAGGACAGAGAAAATCTCCAAAAACAACAAAACAAATAATAAAATGACAATAAATACATACCTATCAGTAATTATTTTGAAGGTAAATGGACTAAGTGCTCCAATCAAAAGATACAGGGTGTCAGAATGGAATGAAAACAACATCCATATGCTGCCTATGAGAGACTTACTTACTTACTTACTCACTTACTGAAAGTGAGGCGATGGAGAAACACTGATCACTCAAATGGATGTCACAAGGAAGTCCAAATAGCAATATCTAAATCAAACAAACTAGACTTTTTTGTTTTTGTGTTGTTTTTATTCTGCTTTGGTGACAAGGTAGTACTGGCTTCATAGAATGATTTTGAGTATGTTCCCTCTATTCCATTATTTGTAATATTTTGATTAAGATTAATCATTATATAATTATATAATCATTAATTATATTAATGATTAATTATATTTTTAAATGTTTGGTAGAATTCATGGTGAAACCAGTTGTTGTGTGGGCTTTTGTGTGCTGGGAGAAAATTCAACTTTCATTCTTGTTATTGGTCTAGGAAGATTTCCTATTTCTTGGATTTGAGATTCATGATTTCATCAAGGAGCTTGTGCATTTTTAGGAATCATCTGTTTTTTTTTTTTTTCCTAAGTTATCTGATTTGTTAGCATTTAATTGTTTATAGTAACTTGTTATCATCCTATGTGTGCCTATGGTTTTCTGTTGTATTATTTTCTCTTCCATTTCTCATTTTGGTTTTTGAGTCTTCTTTTTTTCCCCCTTAGTTAATGTAGTTAAAGCATTGCCAATTTTGTGTGTGTGTGTGTGTGTGTTTTTAAACTGATCATTACTTTCAATGTTATGTTATTGTTTATTCTGGTCTCTCTTTTATTTATTTCCTTTTTTTTTTTTTAAGATTTACTTATTTGACAGATCACAAGTAGGCAGAGAGGCAGGCAGAGAGGCAGGCAGAGAGAGGAGGAAGCAGGCTCCCTGCTGAGCAGAGAGCCCGATGCGGGGCTCGATCCCAGCATCCTGGGATGGTGACCTGAGCCGAAGGCAGAGGCTTTAACCCACTGAGCCACCCAGGTGCCCCTATTTTTTTTTTAATGTAAATTAATTTTATTTTCAGAAAAACAGTATTCATTATTTTTTCACCACACCCAGTGCTCCATGCAATCTGTACCCTCTATAATACCCACCACCTGGTACCCCAACCTCCCACCCCCCCGCCACTTCAAACCCCTCAGATTGTTTTTCAGAGTCCATAGTCTCTCATGATTCACCTCCCCTTCCAATTTACCCCAACTCCCTTCTCCTCTCTAACACCCCTTGTCCTCCATGATATTTGTTATGCTCCACAAACAAGTGAAACCATATAATTGACTCTCTCTGCTTGACTTATTTCACTCAGCATAATCTCTTCCAGTCCCATCCATGTTGCTACAAAAGTTGGGTATTCATCCTATTTCTGATTTTTCTTTGTTATTTCCTTCCTCTACTAAAGGTTGGCTAAGTTTCTTTTTCTTGTTCCTTATGGTATAATATTGTTTATTTGAACTTTTTTTCTTTTATACAAGTATTTATGGCATAAATTTCACTCTATCATCTGCTTTTGCTGCATCCCATAGGTTTTAGAATATTATACTTTCTTTTGTTTTGAGATATATTTTGGTTTGCCATTTGACTTATTTGGCCCATTGCTTGTGCAGTAGGGTATTGTTTAATTTTTACATATTAAATATTGAATATTTACATTGTAGATTTTCTGGCTTTATTTTATTGTTGATCTTTAGTTTTGTGCCACTGTGGTTGGAAAATAAATTTGATATGAATTCAGTCTTAAAAAAACACACACACACATACACATACACACAAAACAGTGTAGTATAAACAAATAGATGATAAAAAGTAGGTAATATAGTCTTATCTTATAATTTTCTAATCTGGTCATCAAAATATATTGTGTTTCATGATTTAAATTTCTATTTTCCTGGTTTCCAGAAAGGGTATGAATCTTTACAAATGCTTATTGGTTATTTATGATTTATTTCTCTGTGCACTAACTCTTCATACCCTTTGCATATTTTCTATTAGGTCATTTGTCTTTGTTATGTTACATTGTTGGAACTCTTTATATTTTATGAATATTGATCTTATCTTTATATATTTAAAAATCTCTATCACATTATTTTCAACTTTGTGGTATCTTTGGTTGTACAGAATTTTGGTTTCCTTATGGTCAAATTTATGTATCTTTGTTGAAATGCCTTTTGGGTTTTACGTATCATGCAGAAAATATTACTGGAGCACACTTGGGAGTATGCTTTGGTATAGCCTTTTGGTAAGGTGATTCAGAAGTTTCTTTTTCATAATGACAATTCACCTTTGTGAAACATGTTATTCTGTTTTTCTTAATTTAAAGATTTTGGTAGAAAGAAACTGTATGCCATATGCAAATTCATATTGCTGGGATAGCTAAGTGACTCCTGGTGGCTGCGAAGTAAGTAATGATCACTACTGGGACATAGATTTCAGGGAAAACAAGATTGAAAATGAGAGTATGAACTGGTAAACTTTTGGGGCATATAATTCTATCTTTTAATTGATACATTTTAGTAATAGAAAACCTTCCTGAATCTCCTAATAGATTTAAATGTATTTCCAACTGTCACTTTTATTTAAAGATTTTATTTATTCGTCAGAGAGAAAGAGAGAGCAGAAGCAGGGGGAGCAGGAGGCAGAAGGAGAAGCAGGCTCCCCACTGAGCAAGGAGCCCAATGTGGGACTCAATCCCAGGATCCTGGGATCATGACCTGAGCTGAAAGTGGACACTTAACCAACTGAACCACCCAGGCATCCCACAGCTGTCACTTTTGTTTCCAACTCGACCTGTTTGCAAAGATCTTACAACGTTGCAAAACTTAATCCAGAGTTTACCTTACTGAATAAATCCTGCAGTAACTGCTTCAAACACAGCTGCGTCTGTATCGTACAACACTGAATATATCAGCTCATGCTCTAAATGACTGTGTTTTACAAACCCTGATGTAGCAGGCTGTGCCTTGATACTTTTCCACTTACAAAATAATGTGTTTCCAATCATTATGTTAATTGAATTAATAAAACTCACCAAGGCTCAAACTGTTTCATCTTTATTCTTCCTGCAACACTGATTTTATTTTTCTTCTTCTTAAAACAGTCTCATTTTGCATGATGTGAGTTAATTTTAGTGCCTAATGACACAAGTACATTGCTAAAATCCATATGAAAAATTGTAACAAAAGTAAAACACAGAATATCTGAGAGCCAAGACAAATTTTGTCATCTGGTGCTTTGTCTCTACCTAAGTACATTTGTTTCTCTCCCATCTGTTTGGAAACTTATTTAAGCAAATTAACATTTGTCCCAGAATTAATATGACTTCCGTATCAAATGGCAAATATCTTTATTTGAAGAAACTTTATATACTTTATTATTTAGGCCCCATTACACTTCATGTTATAACTATTATTATCTCCATTATACATATAAAGAAACTCAGTATGAAAAAGGTAAAGTGACTTGCCTAAAGTCATATAGTTCTTAAGTGGCATAATGGGAATATGAAACCATATTATCTAGTTTGTCCCTGATTTTTCCAATACATAACACTTCCATGTTCACACTCATCCATGAATGTCGGGATGGCATTGTTCGGGACTCCAGGGTTGGGGCTCTTGATGGTACCTCCTAGGAAAAAGTAGATTTGAAGGAGGTTTTAAGGGTTGATACCCCACAGAGACAGACCTTTCCACTTTTTACCAAAAGTCTTCCCTGTGCTTCCTCTTACTGGCCACAAAGGCTCAGAAAATTTCCCCTCCAATCAGTATGAACAGAAAGATACAGAAAATTCTCTGCCTCACCACTTAGAAAGTGAAAGATACCACCAATAACCCATAGAATTTAATGGCCCAATGAAGACCACAGGCAACCTAGACGAGAAAAAGGGACAAGCACCTTGTTAGATACCACCAAATTTATCCATGTGTCCAAGACGGCCTACTGGAAACCCTATTTTGAACAGGAAGCCAAAGAATAAAACAAAGGATTTGAAGTCAGGTAAGCCTAGGTTTGAATTCTAGTGACACTATTTACTACTCTGTGACTTTGGGTACAACTTTTTAGAGCCTATATTAACCAGTAAAATGGAGTGAATAAAACCACCTCATACCACTCCTTAAATAGCAAGTACAATTAGAATTATTAGTAGCAGAAGTGTAAGTTTGACCATCTTTTTCTCTGATGCAGAGAAATAAATGATACTGAATATAAAGTACCTACAACAATACATGCCTTGGGGGCCTGGGTATCTCAGTCCTTTAAGTCCAGGTCATGATCTCAGGGTCCTGGGATCGAACCTGGTGTCAGGGCTACCTGCTCAACGAGGAGCCTGTTTCTCCCTTTCCTCCCCACTCATGCTCTCTGTCACTATCTCTGACCTTCTCTCTCAAATAAATAAAATAAAATAAACAATACATGGCTCATTATGGGCACCCAATAAGTAATAGTTTTATTACTACTATTACATTAGTGAGGAAGATAACTGGCCGTGTCAAGGTGCCTTCCAGCTTCTGGATTTTAAGGAAGGGCAGTAAGAGTTATGGAGAAAGGGTGGGAATATAGGATCAAGAGGGAGGATCAGATTAAGAAGAAAAAACTGGAAAAGGCAAAATTGTACAGCCTAAGGAAAATTTCCCTTTAATATCTGTTCAAAATGTCTTATTACTATGTAGGCTAAAACTATCATGCTGGGCCAGTTTTTCACATTTGTTATAGAAGCAACATAGCCATTGAGAGAGAAAAATAGTGACTGGCCTGAAATGATGTTTAGCTATAAGAGGTATCGTGTTAGAACTTAGTAAATGAACTAAAGCAAAATGAGTAATTCCAAAAATACAATTTTGAAGTTCCAAAAATAGTCCTGACGGCTATAAAATTGAGCAATCAGAAATTATTTGGGGAAAGCAAACAAGGGACAGTAAAGCACTTACAGAACTCTGGCCATACATATGTTTTATTGAAGGGAAAAGAATATTAAGCTGAAAATGTTTTTCAGCTTCTAAAGGCCTTACATTTCCCAAAGTCCATTTAAGTCAGTATTTGGAACCTGAAGCACATATCCCCATCAAGAAAAAGAAGTCATAAGGGTGGTTTGCCTGGGCCTAGGGAATGCTATTCGACTCCTCCTGGGGCTGAGCGTCCTCTGAAGAGGGAAATGGTGGTACAGTGATACTATTGAAAGGTCTAGCTGGGGTTAGGCACACCAGGGTTTGAAGACTTGACCTGCCTCTTTTTAGATAGGTAAGGGCCTAGACAAGTACTCATATCTGTATACTCCTCAGTCTACAGTCTCCCCACCCCATCCTTAGCTTTACTGACATATAACGAATATAGAGAAAAGCTGCACATAGTTAATGTGTACAACTTGATGGGCTTGGAAATATGTATACACTTCTGTGACCATCACCACAATCCAGGTCATAAACCTATCCATTACCTCCAAAAGTTTCCTTGTGTCCCTTTTTTATTTGATTTGTTTTATCTTTCATGGTAAGAACAGATAATATGAGATCTACCCTCCTAACAAATTTTTAAGTCCAGACACTGGACTTATTGTTAACTCTAGACACTGTGTTATATACCAGACCCCTGAAACATACTCATCTTGTATAACCCTAGCTTTATAGCCATTGAAAAATTCCCTTATCTTATCCCCATCCCCAGGCAGCCATCATTATATTGTGTACTTCTATACCTTTGACTATTTTAGAGATCTCATGATCATGAGGCATTTGTCCTTCTGTGACTGACTCATTTCACGTAGCATCAGGTCTTCTAAGTCCATCCATGTTGTTCTAAATGATAAGATTAATTGTCAAGTAGATATGAAAATAGTATCAGTCTCATGAGCCCCTTTGAGCAGGAACTGAGACCAGGCCTGGAAAGTGCTCAACACAATCAGCACTCAGTAAACATCAGTGACAACTAGTACTGGTGTAGAAATGCGGGCCTGATATCCTCCATCTTCCTTAGGCAGGTTGTACCTGCCAGGGTGAAGTCAGCACTAAAGTAAAACCCAGAACATGCTGGAGGTGTCCTCCCCTAACAGAGAGAAAGACAAGAGGCTGGCAGCAGGACAGCTGTGGCTGGGGTCCTATGGAGGCTGGGTGTAATGGATAACCGTTACACACACACACACACACACACACACACACACACGGTTAAAAATGCAAACTGGACAGCTTGCTCTTCCTCGACATGGATGGAACTAGAGGATATTAGGCTAAGTGAAAAAAGTCAATCAGAGAAAGACAATTATTATATGATCTCTCTGATATGAGGAATTTGAGAAACAAGACAGAGGATCATAGGGGAAGGGAGGGAAAAATGAAACAAGATGGGACTAGGGAGGGAGACCAAACCATAAGAGACTCTTAATCTAAGGAAACAAGCAGGGTTGCTGGAGGGGAGGGAGGTGGGAGGGATGGGGTGGCTGGATGATGGACATTGGGGAGGGTATGTGCTATGGGGAGTGCTGTGAATTGTGTAAGACTGATGATTGACAGACCTGTACACCTGAAAGAAATAATACATTATATGTTAAGTTTTTAAAAAACCACAAACTGGACAAAAGGCACAAGATTGAAAGAAACGTGCTTCTTCATCTTCTGATACCTAGTGTCACATATCTTTATGTGTCCCTCAGGAAATTTTATATGCTTTTATTAGCCTACATTGATCTCCATACACTTTCTAGCCCTACACCAGAGTCAGAATCACCTCCTCTTTATTTACAGAAAGGAACCATGGACATGTGAGCCTCCGCACGTGTTTCCCTTTTCCATTAAATAACACATCTCAGAACTCATTCCACACGTGCAATTATACAACTGTCTTGTTTTCAGTAATAATTCAGAGGTATTCTATTTTATGAATGTGCTTTAATATTTTTAATTTGACCCCTATCAGTGAACATGTCATTTTATCTCAGCATTTTATAATAACACTTCAATAAACATCCTTGTACACACATAAATTTATGTGTTTCTGCAAAATTCATCCAGAGGGTAAATTTCTAGCAACAGAACTGCTAAATTAAAGGGTATATGCTTTTTTTTTTCTGTTGAGAAATGCTGCCAAATATTTTCCCATTAAATAATGCATTAATTTGCACTCCTAACCACAGCATGAGAGTTCCTGCTTCCGCTCACCCTGGCCAACAATGAGTGTTAGCAAATGCTCAAAACACTGCCATCAGATACACAAAAAGTAACGTACTATTTTCTTTGGCTTTTCTTTGGTTATAAATGGTTATAAATAATATAATTATCATATTTGTTTTTCATGTTTGTTTGCCACAAAAACTCTTCTTTTTGTTTTTCTTCTCCTATTTATAGGAATTGTCCACTCTTTTATTTTGAAAGGTTTTGTCCTTCCTTTTTGTCAGCTAAATTAATTTGCCCATGTATCATAGCTTTTCTTATATTTGAAATGCTTCATTTTCTAATACCAAGTGTTTATATGAATTTTTGTTTGCTTCTAGAATCTTTTTCTTTTCCACTGATCAATTTCTTTTTCAGTTCTAAGTAGCTTTGGCTATTCTTCATTTATTTCTTGTCTTGACTGGCTATTGTTCTCTCCCTGTAATCTTCAGGCTATTCTGACAAGCTTATTTTTCTGGATGGTCTTGATTGCCATTCTGTCAAATTCCATAAAGGATACCTTGACTTCTGGTTGATATTTATTTAGAGATTAATTTGGGGGAGAAACAACATCTTTCAGAATTTTCCTATTCAAGAGTAAGATACAAATTTACATAAGTCGTCTTCATATGTCCTTTGGTGGACTTCTAATGTTCATTTTACATCGGCCTTTTGCATATTGTGTAATAATGTTAAATTTCTCCCATACATTTTTACCATTTGGTTATTATGATTATAGGATCTCTTCTTCCTTCGTATTTCCTATTTATTCCTTACTGATTATGTAATGAGCCACCTTACCATACTCTCTTAACATTTTGAGCACAATTTCCAGTTTGATTCTTTCAGCTTTTCTTGATACACTGTATTTGGCCTCCTTTCAAGTAGTATTTCTTTCTTTAGTCTAAGTTCATTTGCCAAAACAGAAAAATGCTAAATAACAAAGATGGATGGCATTTGTTCATCACTATTTTAATGGGAAAAAAATTTAATGTTGTATGATTGATTTTTTTTACTTTTTTAAAGATTTATTAGTTTGAGAGAGCGAGCTCGAGTGGGAGAAGGGGTGGAGGGAGAGGGAGAAGTAGACTTCCTGCTGAGTAGGGAGCCCCAGTGCAGGGCTCCATGCGGGGCTTGATCCCAGGACACTGAGATCATGACCTGAACCCAAGGCAGACACTTAACTGAGACACCCAGGCGCTCCTTCACTAATGTTTAAGAAAACTTTCATCCATTCCTATTTTGCCAGAAGGTAATTCATGTAACTTTTTAAATGGTAACAATGTAGTCATTCACTATCTCTGATACATTCACACACTTAGGAAAATGTGGCAGGAATATGACAAACCATTAATAGTAATTACTTCTGAGTGGTAGCCATCATTGTTTTGTTTAGTAAGCAATAGGGCTTTGTATTCTTTTTTGTGTGTTTATATTTAAATTTTAAACTACTACTTATATGAAATCCTTGAGTGACTCTTTTTCTTTAGAATTCTGTACACTTTGCTCCATTACCTTTTGCTGTGAGCATTGTTTTAGAGAATTCTAAGGTAAGCCAGATTTTTCCTACTCACAAAGTGATTGTTTTTATGTGTGAAGAAGCAGCCTGAAGAATTAATTCTCTAGCTTCTGTTTTACCAAAAAATATACATCTTGGCATTGAGCCCTCTGTATCATTTCTTTCTAGGGCATAGTATGTTCTTTTGAGCTGGAGAATCAGCAATTTCAGAATTGGGACCGTCATTTCTTTTAATATTTTTCTAAGCCATTTGTTCTATTTTCTAACTCAGACATACCAATTTTCCCTTTGCTGTGACCATCTTTGAACTCCATAACTATTATCTTCTGTTTAAATCTCTTTCCCTTTTACACCCACTGATTCTTTCAAACCTTTCTTTTATGTCATTATTTCAGGTTTTATCCATGTCTATCCTCTTCCTCCTATTTCCAATTTATCACTAGGGTAACAATATTGTTTGGGCCCTCCATTATTTCCTTGACTCTGACATTTCCTTTTCTATCTCATTCTATAGCTCCGTCATCTTGTGTCTGGTGCCCTTTTCCTGGAATTCATGGTCTTTTGAATTCTTTATAGCAGAAATCAATATTTAGATCATACATTTCTATTTCATAGCTAGTATTCTTCCAGAACAAATTCTTTCTCTCTCATTGACATTCAGTCTTCCTCTCTCTTGTTTTTCCTCTTTGCTCTTTTACCCTTCCCCAGTTGCCATGTGTTTTCTTTCTCCCTTACACATATTTAACCCAAACAGCTCTGTCAAGACCATGTAATTGCCTCTTGGCTGTCCTCCATATTATCTGACCCCTTCATCATTTCCTTTATTTATTCTCCAGGAGTTGGGAATTTCAGGTTCTAGCAGGGGTGAGTTCAGCTGGGACTAGACGCAGCTCTGGTTAGCAGACCTCGCCTCTGTTCTTGTACCTCTGCTCCAAATAAATAAAGGTCCTGCATCTCAGGGCACACTTTCTGATTTGCTCCATGCCGAGGGATGTTATCCTCATTTTCCCAATTTCCCAAAGGAAAATTCATGTAGATAGACCCAGTGTCTTTTTCTGCATCACCTTCCTCTATCTGCAGTGGTCTCACTCTCTTCCCAGCCAACAGAGACCAAAGTAAAGCATTTTGACTGCAGTCACATCCTGCTATGGTCTAATAACTGGCCCCTCCAAGAACCTCTTCCTCTAGGCTCCTACTTCTATCCTTCACTTCCTCCTTCATCCTCCATTCAGCTAAATCCCCAGTTAGTGTTGGAGATCATTTACCCAGGGTAATTATAGTCACTACCAATTCTCTCTCAGCTTTCCACCTGATCAGTTTCATAAAGTTTAGTAATGGTGCTTTTCTTCGTTTGGGGAGACACTGAGGGCATAGGAAGGGCTTTTCAAATTCTTCCCCGGGGCTGCCTACACATTCCACGGATTGCCTCTACCTAAATTGAGGAATAGTGGAGAGACTTAGGGCATTTTCCACTCACATCCTATTCCCTCAATTGTCTGGGAGCAGGAAGAAATGTAATGTAATTCAGAGGCATGAATGTTCCTGGAGTCATGTTTCTTTCTGAGGACTTTTTGGGAGAGGGGATTCAGTGGTTAAGCTTCATTCTGCCACATTATCTGGGAAGAAGAGTTAAGGTTAATATATATTGGGGCTCTCCTCCCAAAAGTAACTCTAAGTAAATTTTACTCTTCAACGGTAAAAACTTTAGAAATATCAATTCAGCCTAAGGAAAAAAGTGTTCTGAGGTAAGAGGTCTATTGCAATACCTTCACGTATGTGCATGCCTCTGTAAGTAAATAAGAAAGTCAAACAGAGAACTGGACATCCCTAACTTGATAAGCTGTAGGTATTTATAAAAAATGATAAGGTAACAACTACCTTTGAATCACCAGGGAATTTAAACGAGGATCAACAGTACTCTTTATGGCTCAGTTCTGAAAAGGGGGTCTAAATCCCTCATTTCAGGCTTTCTTTGTATTTACTATCATTCCAATTTCACCAGAAGTGTCAAGGTGTAGTCAACATATTTTCCACCCAATCACACTTAATGACTATTGTAAAAACTTTAAAAACAGAATGTAAAAGCAGAATCCTTCAAATACTACCCATAGGAAGAAAGAAATTGTCAATAATACTTTCCAGATTTCCTGGGAGTTCTAGCAAATATTTTTTCTATCAGTAAAGAGAATTGTTAAATGGCATTTTCTTTTGTGGCCCCAAGAAAGAACACAAAGGCTTCTCTGATATTCTGTCCTGCTGAGTTGAGATGATCTATATTATTTCATGAGCCAACTACAATATAATAAGATAATGAAAACATATCTGAAATCATATGACAATCTTAGCCTGATTTCTTTTTTTAAACTCTAAAACTGCTGTTTAAAGCAATTGATCCACTCTGGCCCCAAGACCAAGCCATGACAACCCTAAGTAGAAATTACTGAAACTGGCAAAATCTGAACATACATTATAGTCGCTCTTCTGAGAAACCAAAACTTCCCTGTGATGGAACTACTTTTAATAATTAACATAGAGTGTACATTTTTAAACCAATATAGAGTATTTTATTTTGATCTGGATAAAACTGATTATTTTTCCACAGAAACTTGATTTCCCAGTTTTATTCATTCCACCAGGTAGCAGAAGCAGAGCTCTGCGCTGGACACTGCCACGAGACATGGGATGTGTAAACTACAGTTGCCGCCTTTATTTTCAGCCATGCAGAAGATGAAGAGTCATAAGATGAAAAGCTAAATTGTAAGTGCAACAGAAGCAGCACCAGTCTCCATTCTAAGTCTGTTTAACCGAGATGAAGTAGATGATTGTGTCCACTATCTGGATAATTTTTTTTTAAGATTTTATTTATTTATTTGACACACACACAGAGAGAGAGAGAGGAGAGAGAGATTACAAGTAAGCAGAGAGGCAGGCAGAGAGAGAGGGAGAAGCAGGCTCCCCACTGAGCAGATAGCCCAATGTGAGGCTCGATCCCAGGACCCTGAGATCAGAGGCTTAATGCACTGAGTCACCCAGGTGCCCCCATTATCTGGATAATTTATGTCAAATCTTAACAAGAGCAACAACAACAAATACCCAGCTCATAACCTTACAAATGTAATAAGAGACTGATTATCATATGTAAGTGTGTGGATATACTTTTAATCATATATAATTCATCCCCTGTGCCCACGGCCTTTTAATGAAGAATTCACAAAAATTCCATTACATTTTCAGGATTACATACACACACAAACTCACACACAGAGTCACAAGATCAAAAAGCTATCCAGACATATACCCTCTTTGACTCTCTTAGGGGTCATGATACTCATTTCCACTTGCTGTTGTGCTACTATCAAAAATCACCTACAGGGGCACCTAGTTGGCTCAGTCAGTTAGGGCTCCGACCCTTGATTTCAGCTCAGGTACAGATCTCGGGGTTGTGAGGTCAAACTCCGGGTTGCACTCACACACAGCATGGAGCCTGCTTTCCCTCTCCCTCTGCTCCTCACACCTCCCCCATTAAAAAAAATAAATAAATAAAATCTTTTTTGTTTTTTTTTTTTAATTCATATTCAGGGACACATGAATGGCTCAGTCAGTTAAGAGGCTACCTTCTGCTGAGGTCATGATCCCAGGGTCCTAGGATCGAGTCCCGCTTCAGGCTCCCTGCTCAGCAGGGAGCCTGCTTCTCTCCCTCCCTCTGCCTCTTGCTCCCGTGCTTGTGCTCTCTCTCTCTCTGTCAAATAAATAAATAAAAAGCTTTTTAAAAAAATGAAAAAATCACCTTCATTGAGTCCTGTTCTTGTCTTAGTCCAAATGTCCAAGTTACATACAAAATCCTGATTATGACTTTCAAACACTTTCTATAGGAGCCCCACACAATTTTATACATATTGCCTCTATACCCTAACATATATACCCTACTCCTGAACCCCATAAGCCCCATGCTTTCTCCTTCAGTCTGCTCACCTTTGGTAGTGGATACTGTCTAGATGCCTCCTTGGCATCATTATACTCCTCTCCCACTAACTGCAGCCATGAAACTTGAGTTACACTGACCTTTCCTCCAGGCCCAGGGATGTCCACTGGCTTAAACTATTCAGGATGGTACATCCCCTTTACTACAATTATTGACAACCTAGAGACAAGCAAGTAAGTATATAGCACTGTCTTGGCCATCGTGACTAATTCAGTTGTAGATGTGAGACCTAAATTTGTTGTATTCAAAATGAAACTCAGTTTCTTTGTTCATGGGTGGAGGAATAAGAACCTTCACCCTTATGATCTGCCCTCAAAATGTTAACAAAAATGCATGTAGCCCTAGGAGTTTCCAGCAGTATCTTTTGACTTGCAGAGGAAGACAAATGGAAAAAATTACAGAAAAAAAGCACGACAGCCCTGAACGTATTGTAAACCACTGAAGTAAATCACCCCTGAAGCCCGTCTGCCTCTAGAGTTTCCATTCATTCCCTTATTGTTTTGATCAGTCTGGATTGAGTTTCTGTTATTTGCAACACAACAGCTTTCTCCTCCTTTCTACCTGTATTACAATAAATTTTTGGCTGTCCAAAATAGTTGCTATCCAAAATAACAACAACTGAGTCCAAGGTCAGGATGGCCGCTTTATGGTATTGGGGCCAGGTTATTAATATATTATTGCCCTGACACACTCTGGATATGCTGTAATCTGAATGGTTGAAGGTGGCTCATCACCAAGTCTGTGTTCCTGGGTCAAGGATGAGGAAGAGAAAAAAGAGAAAGGAAAGGGCTTATCCTTTTCTTTTAAGGGTACAATTCAGAAGTAGCATGTAGCACTTGTTGTCATAGTCTACTGACCAGAAGATGGTTGTATGGTCACATTTAACTATAAGGGAGGCTGAGATATGTGATCATTATCTGGGCAGCCAAATGTTCAGCTAAAAAGTCTTCTATTGTGGGAGAAAAAAAGAATAGATGTTAGAAGAGAACTACTAATTCTACACCTTGACTTTTACCCAGATTGTCACATATGGTGCAATAATCTATCTCCTATGATCTACCAATTCATTTCTATTTGTTCTTTTAAAACCTATTTAATATTCACTCCAGTTTAGCAGAATTTCAATTCCATCTGCTGAGTTCTACATGAAAATAATTCCATATTGTGTGTATGTTTGTGTGCATACCAATTAAAGTTCAAACTCTGGCTAATTTCAATATTCTATGACTAATTTTAATCTTTGATAGTACAAACTGGAATTAGCCCAAATTGTTTTCACTTGATGACATTAAAGGTTTTTAAAGAATGGTAGTATAATAAATGTGAACATTTACTCTCTAAGGTCAGTTAAGAAGAGAATGATTTAGGGACACCTGGATGGCTCAGTTGGTGGGGAATCTGACTCTTGATCTCAGCTCAGGTATCCATCTCATGGTTGTGAGTTTGAGCCTAACATGGGTCCTACTTACAAAAAAAGAAAAGAAAAGAAGAAAAGAATGGTTTGTTTTTTAGCCATTTCAAAATAACTAAATTAATGTTAACAGTTGTGGATAATGGCAACCTTAGCCAGAATTCTGAACTTGTTTAATACATAAAATATATCTGTTTGTATTATGTTAGTATTCATAGTTTATTATAAATAACTTCTCAGCATCTAGGAAGCTATACTCACGTATGGAGTTTTAAAGCAAACATTTTTTAAGGTCTTCACCAAAAGACAAAGGCCCTTGACACTAATATTTGGTACCTAAGGAGCACATAGGTACACCTGGACTGACAGATTTAGATGTATATACATGTAACTATTGCTGATTAATGTCACAGAACATGAGTTTGCTCTCACCCCAGGAAACTAATAGGGACTTGGGATGTAATAGGAACATGGGATAAGGAAAAGACCAAAATTGGGCTTTATAATAAATATGATCATTAAAATAATCTATATTAATCGAAAAATCATGTATTAATCCAAAGTACTGTGTGATGTACTGGGTCAGATAAAGAGGAATGAGACAAAGTCCCTGCCCCTGTGATGTATTCAGTCTGGTCACAAAGCCAATGTCATGCATCAATAAAGCACTGCTCATATCATTTTTGTTGGTGGTGTTTAAAACCTTCAATGTCCCCATTGCTTGCAGGAAATTACCCCTACTTCTCAGCAAGATACACAGGACTTTAATAATGTATTGGCTGTTGTTTACTTAGCACTTCCCTGTACCACTCTACATCTTATCCTTATATCAACACTTGTAGCTGCAGGAACATTCTATCTTGTCTCTCATCCCCATGCCTTTGCATAAACTCCAACCTCAGCCTGTTTAAACTCCACCACTCCTTGTTTGCTATTTATTTTTTAACATTCAGCTCAGGTTTCATCCTCTTTGGAAAGAAAGTTTTCCCCCCATTGTAAACAGTATTAGGTACTCTTTCTAATCTATGCAAACAAATCATTCTTTCTGATTGCACAAACTGCATTATTTCTAACTTTTAATTTACTGAGCTCTTTCACTCACTAGACTGTGGGCTCTGGGATTGGGGGAGAGGCAATGGTTTTATCCTGTCCCTCTTTATATCTTCTGTGCCTAGAATAGTGCTTTGTACAATGTAAGAGTTCAACAAAAATTTGTTGAGTTAATGGATAAAAGATATATGTTAAGTTTGTAAATGAACTCAATGTAAATTACTATAACTCAATAACTTCTTCAAATTCTAAGGAAATTACCTGAATTCTCTGAATGTCTCCCTTCATCATTGTTTGGAATAACACAAGCTTGTGGCTTTCAAGGAGGGTTCTTTTGGAAGATTCATTATTTATTAGGCATGAAGCAGTTTGAACTTCTTTTTCTTTGTAACAACCTATTGCTAAACACTAAATAAATCTTCATCATCACCATTCTGCACCACTTCCTGAGCAACTTCTGCAAGCACAGAGAGTATGAGACAGTGATACACTGTCCCCTTGTCCAACAACCATGTTGGATTCTCTAGTTTGAATAGGCTAATTGTATTGAAAATGCAACCTACTATGTCATTTAAAAATAAAAATCGGAGCAAGTCAAACTAGGAAACAGTAGGTTCTGATTCTGAAAGGCACTGCAATATCCAGCAGTTTTCTTTCCTGTAAAGCTATAGAGAGATCTTTATTTTTAGTTATTCAAAAGTCCATTGTGCAAGGAGAGTCTCTGCAGATGACTGGCCTGCAGGATATGGCAGCCAAAACATAACAGCAGAGCCCATGAAACATGCCTAGAGACACGCCTGAAGCACAAAGCCCTAGATACCGCCTAACCTCTTCTGCATGAAGCCATTACTTTCAGGAGCAGGAGACATAACTGGCTTTTCTAACACACAAAAAGAAGGCAGAGACTTAGACAAAATGCCAAGATGGAGGAATTTATTCCAAACAAAACAATAAGAGCTTGTGCCCTCTCTCTCTCTCTCAAATAAATATATACAATCTTTTTAAAAAATAAACTTTTTTTAAAAAAGAGATGAAGAATGCAATAAACAAGATTGGAAACAGGCTTTATGCAATGAACAGCAGGCTGGAAGAAGCAGAGGAACAAATCAGTGACCTTAGAAGACAAAAAAATTGACTACACTGAAACTGAACAAAAGAGAGGAAAAAGAATTATGCGACTCAAGTATAGACTTAGGGAACTCAGTGACTCCATCAAATGTACTAATATTCAGATTAGAGGAGTCCCAGAACAAGAGAGAGAAAAGGGTACAGAAAGTTTATTTGAGGAAATCATAGTAGAAAACCTCCCTGATTGGGGAAAGGAAATAGACATCCAGATCTATAAGGCATAAAGAACTCCCATCAAAATCAAGAAAAACAGGTCAAGACAAAGTCATATTGTAATTAGCAGACACCTGGGTGGCTCAGTTGGTTAAGTGTCGGCCTTTGGCTCAGGTCATGATCCCAGGGTCCTGAGATCAAGTCCCACATCCAACTCCTTGCTCAGTGGGGAGCTTGTTTTTCTCTCTCTTCCTGCTGCTCCTCCTGTTTATGTGTATGCGCACACTCTCTCTATGACAAATAAATAAATAAAATCTCCCCAAAAAATATGTAATATACTTAAATTTGGAAAATACAGTGATAAAGAAAAAATCTTAAAAACAGTAAAACAAAAGAAGTCCTTAACTTACAATGGAAAACCCATAAGGCTAGCTGGAGATTTCTCAACAGAAACTTGGCAAGTCAGAAAAAATGGCATGATATATTCAAAGCACTAAATGGAGAAATCTGCAGCCAAGAATACCCTATCCAGCAAGGATATCAATCAGAATAGAAAAAGAGGTAAAGAGTTTCCCAGACAAACAAAAACTAAGGGAGTTTGTGACCACTAAACCAGCCCTGCAAAAAATATTAAAGGGGATTCTTTGAGTTCAAAGGAGAGATCAAAGGTGACAAAGACAAGAAAGGATCAGAAGAGCACCTGATTGGCTCATGTGGAAGAGCATATGAATATTGATCTCGAGGTTGTAAGTTTGAGCACCATGTTGAATGTAGAAATTACTTAATAATTACTTATTTATTTATTTTCTGTTTAGATGATCTGTTCATTGATGTGTGTGGGGTACTAAGTCTGCTAGTGATTTTATGTTATTATCAATTAGTTCCTTTATGTTCGTTATTTATTTATTTTTTTTTTAAAGATTTTACCTATTTATTTGACAGAGAGAGATCACAAGTAGGCAGAGAGGCAG